>NC_089781.1:14287880-14312880 GCF_040412425.1 Macrobrachium rosenbergii
GGATTAGTTCGCCTTAATGGAAATGCAAACTCCGTTTACTGCACCAAAGCATTAAAAGATAAACAATACCTTACGAATTAGCAAATGCTATTACTGTATCTCACGCAGACTTGAAAGATTAGGGCGCTCAGACAAAAGAGTAATTATTTCTGTCTACGTAAGGGCTTAAACACGCGGAAGCTTGCTGTTTGATTAAATATCGAACAGATGTGGTTTTATAAAACCATGAATAGTTAATCATATTAAAAAAAGTTCTGCTGAAGACTATTTTTGGGGGATATGACATAAAAAAAATAGGATACAAGACGTTAATTTACTAGAAGCAAAACTGAAGAGTTAATTATACATAAGGAAAAACACCATTATTTGCAGCATAATTTTATTACCTAAGTGATAATTTTCCTCTTTACAACTTTACAACTCTGGTATTGTTTTGCAGGTACCGTTGTTAAAAAAATACGAATATTTACTATTAAGCGCATACATAGGTCTACTCTCCTTTATTTTTAATTTCCATGTTAATATCATTCATACAACTTAAACTTTTATTTGCCTTACTCCATGGAAAGCGTATATGATTATCAAAAGTTTTCTTAATTTACACCTATTCATTATCTTCAATTATCATTCGTATCAGGCATCGCGCATATCAGTGTTCCTTCAAGCACTAATCTCTAATTATTAGGTCTATTTTGAACTGAACTGACTGTGCTGCACTGATCACATCATTCAAACCCACTTCAAAGGATTACATGGCCATAACACGCCATTCAGATGTATAGTCACTCAAAAATGTTTTGCAACATACTTTAAAAATTTTCGGATAACAGCTAATAATAGTGACATCTGGCGCTATCTGGCAACTCCGTCGTACGCGCATAAAACAACCACAGACACGACTGGTGCGTCAGAGAAATTACCTCCCGTTTCCCTAAAATCGGTTTTTATTTCTCTCTGTTTTTATTTCTCTCTATCATAATTACTCTCTCTCTCTCTCTCTCTCTCTCTCTCTCTCTCTCTCTCTCTCTCTCTCTCTCTCTGCCACTAAATATCCATTGGGTGTTACCAGATTGGTTATTTATGCATGAAGAAGAAAGTCTCTGAATTTACTCCTATAAACATTGAGTGGATGACTAATTATTTTTTTTTATATTTCACTCTTTCACCCTACCATCATGAGCGAAATTTTTCAAAATGTTTCGTTTTCGTAATGCGGATTTTTCACTCACCATTCTTTTTATATTGTTAACCGTATGGTTAATAACCAAAATCGAATGAGAAAAGCATATTTCCTTGTATATATAACACGAATAAATTATTGATAGGTGAACGAAAACTTCTGGAACATGTTGCAAAACATTTCTGAGCGACTGTACATGACGCAACAAATTACTAAATATGTTTACGCAGTTCCATACACAAGTACCGTCAAGGTAAAGGTTTTGAACTGCTACTTACTGAGTTATGTTAATGACATTTCTCATTCGTATTATAATAATGTTACTTATACATACATATAAACATACTGTACTTATAAATATATGAGTCAGAAAATCCTAGGGTACACGTGCAGTAAGTTCCAAAAGTGAAGCTACAAATTTCAGAGGATTTTGTTCGAAATTCACTAACTGGCAACTACAACACGTAGCTGAAAAACATTTTTTTTTTACATTGAAAGCTCCATCAAGCAAAATAAAGCTAACATATGATGCCCAAATATCAAATCTATGATATTTATAACAATCATAAGAAAAAATTACGGTAATAGTAATTATTTCAAAGTACAGTAATTACTTCAAACTACAGAAACAAAAAATTTGAAATTTTCGTTCAACACAGGATTACCAACGTTACCGTCGTATATTTCGAGCAATGTGGAAACAAATATTTAATATCATAGTGTATTATCAATTATTTTAGCGAAGATGCATAAAACCATGCAAGTATCAATAGAATATAAGAGGAAAACCTCCGTAACATTAAACATAATCAATCATGAATGCACCTAGATTCAACAGAGAAGTTGGATGTGGTTGGTATTTCTGATTTTATCTTTTAGGACCCCACCATTCGGACTCTACTTCAGCTTTGGCTTCGGTTTCGACCCACGACACAAACGTAACATTATCTACCCAACCTATGAATCACCAGCCGTGTCCTACTAGGGTTGGGGGGACTTTGACCCAATATCCCCATCGCCAGCCAGTAATATTGAATAAACAGGCAAATCAGTTCCCTCCTTCATTATGTTTGCAATAACTGACAGAACGTAACCACTATTGAAAGGGTAAACTTGATTGCAAACAGGTTTTCCATTACAAATACAGAACCGTTACAAATACAGAGGGCTTCTCCAAATAATAAAAGTGTTCCCAAATCATTCAAGTCTAAGATCCACCACGGCTGACCGAAAACAACTGAAAATTCATCTATTTGACTTCCTCACTTCCTCTGCCTTGGCTTAGGCCTAGACTTCCTCACTTCCCCGGACTTGACTTTGGCGTACTTCCTCACTTCCCCGACTTGACTTAAGCCTAGACTTCCTTACTTCCCCTGCTTGGCTTAGGTCTAGACTTCCTCACTTTCCCTACCTTGGCTTAGGTCTAGACTTCGTCATTTCCCCTGACTTGGCTTAAGCCCAGACTTCCTCACTTCCCCTGACTTGACTTAGGCCTAGGCTTCCTCACTTTCCTAACTTGACTTAGGTCTAAACTTCCTCACTTTTCCTGACTTAACTTAGGCCTAGACTTCCTCATTTCCCCTGACTTGATAATGTAACCTAATTAATGGAAAATCATGTTTACAACCATCTAGATATCCAAACAGTTCAATTTATTGAGTAACAAGCTGGAAAATATATTTCCTTGATTTTTGAAATAGGCCTAACCATGTAGCCATGCTAAACGCGCATATAACTTGGATTTCGTTTTTTTTTTCTACCCCAACTGGTGTCTTATTTATATTTCATTCAATCAGATGCTATACTTCTTTGTGCTTTATCAAAAGAAATCATAATAACTTTCGATATGACGCTATAAAAGTAGAAAGTTAATTTACAAATCACATTAGGCCAATGCTTATGCCCTCGGTTCCTGCTGCCAGTCAATGGTGAACACTCGATATCACACATTGAGAGCCGCAGATGTTTCCACAGGGAAATTCTTTCTTTGGGGGGGAATTCTTTTTTTTTTTTTAATAAACAATTATTGAACTAACATTGACCATTCACTGGGGAAATGCCTTCTGTGGTTCTACAGTTAATCACTGATACTTATTATCAGATAAAGTGGATGGCAATAATTGCAATAAAATATACTAACTGGCAACCCCACGAGTTTCTAAAGAAGTACGATCAATTTTGAAATTTGTAGCTTCACTTTTGGAACTTACTGTACAAGGGCCAGTCTTTCTGTCCATCCAAACCAGATGTTATTCACTTCATTGAAATTGGAGTCAGAAAAATTTTAATTTATGAGAAAGAAAATATCAATATAATTAATTATTCTCTAAAAATGAACCCCTGCCCTATGTCGTAAACAAATATCATGTAGTTTCCTTGCGTTAGTCCTCATAGAGTTGTTTCCAAAGTTGGAAATAATTTTACTTTATGATCATGGGGCATTAACTGATTTTAAGCGGAAAAATCTACAATAACGAATGGGTCAAATGAGTAAGCTTTTATAAAACTGAATCAATGTTGTCCGCCTTATTTAAATTTATACTAAATAAATTAGTTTTTTAAATTTTTTAAAGATAAAAATAAGAATATTACAGTTGTATACAAAAGAAAATACCATATCATTGATTAGCAAATTTTCAAAAGTTCCTTTTTCACTGACCCTTGATATTCACATCTTAATGAATATGTAACTGAGTAACAGAAGTGTAACATTTTGAAGTAAGAGTTCCTTAATTATCACTTACCATATTCTTTTAGATCAATTATTTTTAAGACATTATAATATTGATGAAAAACATGGAATTTACAATTATCTTGTAGCTAAATATATGAATATTTTATTATACTTAATTTTTGTGTACATATTTATTATAATCCCTTTTTTCCCTGGACTTATCAAATTATTTTCAATCATACAAGATTAATTTCGAATTTCTTGCTGTACAACCGTGTCACTGACCTGAGCAAAAGCATAAATTCATGCATCCTGGTTATCAACAGAAAGAAAAACATTTTCTCAATTTTAATAAAACGCCTCTTCTCTTTGGAGGTTTAATTAACTCTGCTTGTTTGATTACTTTTCTGCTGAATGAAGCAATCGGATATGAATAGATCTTCCATAAGCGTGATTGGATAATTAGATAGATTAACGTCTGATTGAAAAACTTATTTGGTACTAGTAGGGTTCTTTGTGAAAGTTGTATATTTGGGCAAAATTTTTTTTTTTTTTTATATGACATGGGGCTACTGAAAATGACATAACGAAATACACCGTATTGTGGCCAATTTTATACGCCAATTTTATACGGGCACTCTGCATGATAACTGTTCATTCTTATAACGAATATAAGTGAGAAGACTCGCCAATTGATGGAGTTATAGTGTAAATGCCTCACGCTCTCTAGGAAAAATCTACATTTTATTTTTAAAACTAAAAATACGTTGCTTCAATTTTTACGTTTGTCAATCAAGTAAAACTGACGATATTTTTTGTAACTTTTCTCTTTTTAAAGGGAACGGCTGTGTTGATATATGAGTTTTCCCTCGAATATTTCATCATAAGAAAACTATTAAAATTAAAACAACAGTTATGAGAGAGGAAATCTAACTTCAAGGTGTTGTAATATGCAAAACGTTCTTCGTAACATAATGTAAAAAAATTATTGTACAAAATAAGTTTCTCATTAACTCGTAAACCTCTAAAAATGAATGGTTAGGCCTCCTAAAACCAGTGTTGACCTACTGCAAATATCTACAATGATACAGATAAATTGCAGTTCAGTGAATCCTATAGAAGCGGAAAATTGAGAAGAAAGACCACCCAACATTATTGACCGAGGAGCTATTAATGTAATCTTACGGCTGAGGATACATGTAATAACTACTTCACTCGTGCCAGAAACACAGAAGGTCAATTATCAAAGTATGTTAAATCTGAAACAATGGTTCAACATTACCTGGTAAGGGAGAAGGCAGGACCCGGGCATGGCATTCAGGCGTGACCGTTAGTGTTGACGGGAAGCCTGAAAATTATAAATAAATAGAATTAATCAATTAATGTGCACAGAAATAATATTAATGACCCTTAAAAACTTGAGACAATTTCATACACAAGTTGGAATAAAAACAAAAATAACTATCCGTTAGAAAAAAAATTATGTAAGAAACTTGATGTATTGACAGTCAAATGTCTGATATCTTTATGAAGGTTACTGCATCCAATTTTATTTTCGAATGAGAAATACGGAATCTTAGTTGTTGATGAAGATAGGCCTATACGGAAAACGCTGGATGTAAAAGTTTATTTTTTATAGTTAACCCCACACAACGATTATTTTGCTGAAGCATTTGAGAATTATAATTTTAATTATTTCTATTTTCACATAAATTTTATTTGCAGCTAGCTAAATCCTCTACTTACAGTGCCAAAAAGGAAAAAATCCTTTCGCTTGAATGGGAGGGGGCCATTACAAATACAGCTGGCCTCTAAACTTAAATGGGTAAAATAACAAAGCTTTCCTAGTAATTTCCTGAAATGACAAAAGGCCACTCTAAAGCGCATATATTATGCAGAAAATCGTTTCAATTTAACTACTTCCATTTACTTCCGTACATTCGAAGTCATCAAGTGCATAATGCAATGAACAACGGTTGCCAACCAAATAAAAGTTTTAAAAAATAAATTTTAGGTTGGAGGCAAAAAAAAAAAAAATTAACTAAAGTCTTTCCTAACCATTAAAAAAATCACCAACGTCTAACAGTTTTCCTTTTCGTTTTTATGGAATGGAATGGAATGGAATGGAATACAGAGTTTAGGCCAAAGACCACGCACTGGGACCTATAAGGTCATTCAGCGCTGGAAAGGAAATTGAGAGTAGGTAGGTTTGAAAGGTGTAACAGGAGGAAAACTTCGCCGTTGCATTATGAAATAATTGTCAGGAGAGGGGCAGATAGCAAGATGGAAGAGAAAGAATATGAATGGAGGTACAGTAAAAGGAATGAAAGGAGTTGCAGCTAGGGGCCGAAGGGACGCTACAAAGAACCTTTAGTAATGCCTACAGTGCACCCCGTGAGGTACACTGACATCACTAACCACCCCTAGTGGTTTTATCAAAGTAATCCACAATGAAGTTCCTCTTATTTTAAGAAATCTAAATGTGGATTGATTTTTCTCATATGTAAATTACCATCCTGGGGAAAACATTATAAATATAACCTGCTTTGCAGAGAGCACTGCTGAAAATGTAAGTAGTATGAAGAGCACAAATCGAACTGGTCTCATAATTACAATCTCTGAAATTATTTTCTGACACTTTGCTGACTTCAACCCTTCGATTTTCTCTTGAAACCGATTTTTTTTTTTTTTTTTTTTTTTTTTTTTGAGGAGCTCACTGGAAAGGCAATACATTTTTTTGGCATGAGAAAATATAATTAACTATTATTATTATTATTATTATTATTATTATTATTATTATTATTATTATTATTATTATTATTATTATTATAAAACATACTCCTTACCAAAAAAAGACTAATTCTGGATTATGTGTCATTGAGAATGGCTGGTTTTTGCAAATTTTAAAGCAAGTTGAAAATTTTCTTCCGTTCGATACATATAATGTGGGAATCTTTCCTAACATGGAAGCATAAATAAAAGAGTACCTATTAAAGGTACGTACACGTTTATAAAAAGCTGCCAACATTTGATGAGACATCTCCTTTCTGTGCGTTTCAGTGGTAGCCATTTTTCACTTCCTGTTTTAAGAATATGGCGCGCTATTTTTAAAAAAGAAATTATAAATATCATTTCATGTAAATTATTTTTTTACTGATGGGTACATCGTATGTCAAATATCTTTGAACGGTCAAATAATTATTGTTATATTTTTCTATTTCCTATCAGTCTCCTTTTTTTCCTTTTATATTTTTTTCTGAAATAGATATAAGTATATAATATATATATACTGTATATATATATATATATATATATATATATATATATATATATATATATATATATATATATATATATATATATATATATATATCATAAAGATGTCAAAACCTAAGTACTCTTTGTACATGAGGTTTTTCTCGGGCGGGCCGCCGCCTAATATACCAGCGAACTTTTCCCAACATCCTGGCCCGGCAGTGAGTCAATCGTTACCATTTCATTCCAATTACCCCTTCAGCGTAAAAATAATTGAACTAATGAACACAGACGCACGTGTTTTACAGAAATAAGTTTCTGGCTCACATCAAGACAGAACCCCGGTCTTTCACATGAGAGGAGAGGGCCGTTGCCTATCGACCATACAAGTCATAAAACAAGTTGGAACTCAGTACTCCGGTGCCTGAAGTTTTTACCAGGCAGGCTGCCGCTTAACTTATCAGCGAATTGTTCAAAGTGCATTTGTTAGATTCAACAGTTTTTCGAACCAACTATTCCTTAGCTTTTAATGTAAGTTATAAACCTTTCTTTGTCAATTTCTTTTACTTACTGAATCATCTTTCATGTGAAGTTATTATTCGTCATGGCTATGTATGGTTTTACAATAAAAAATACAAAGGAATATTATTGTGCTCAGAAAAAGACAAAGTTCAACATTGAACACAACATGGGATCTCCTGAGCGATTATATTGACCTAAATATTGGGCTATTATTGCCATTAACGGTGATAATACAACCTTTACACTTGTTTGCAAAATGCTGGCTTTCCAATAAATCTATACTCTCGCTAGCTTATCTTCAACGAAATATAATTCCATAAAATAATAGTATGGACCTACCCTTCTCGCTTTGTATACATTTTGGCATTTTTCTTCGAAGAAGAATAACTTTTTAAGATAAGAATACCATACTGTTGTTACGTAGAATATATACATTTAAAGAATGGGAAATATCTTTCTCGAAAAGTTGCTGATTAAAACAAGTTCGTTTCGAGCAATTACCACTGAAGAACTCTTGTCGAGCAAGTGTCCGAAAATCATATATATATATATATATATATATATATATATATATATATATATATATATATATATATATATATATATATATATATATATATATATATATATATATATATATATATATATATATATATATATGAATATATATATATATATATATATATATATATATATATATATGTATATACTTATATGATTCTTTCTTCAGAATCACAATAATGAAGAGACGTTCAACTTGAGCAGAGAGAGAGAGAGAGAGAGAGAGAGAGAGAGAGAGAGAGAGAGAGAGAGAGAGAGAGAGAGAGAGAGAAGGATTGGGCTTCCTGGAATACGTACCGTGTCTTATTTTTGCAAACTGATGTATTCAGCTTCAAAGATTTAAATATGCATCATTTCTGTTGACCTACATTTCAGTCTTATAGGCCTAAGTCTCCTGTGTAAACATTCCAATGTTGTTACCTATTTCATGCAATTAAAAACACAACCTTTGATTTGTTACTACCTGCAAGAGTCTCGGATAAAAACATCAAATCATAGTTATGGGCACAACTCTGGCCTTAAACCCCAAATATTTCATGAGCACTGAAGAGACAAATGGAGAAAATATTTCGAGAACGAACAAAATATAAAACAATTTGTCATCATTACTTTGAGGAGAAAGGTAAGCAATATAAAAAAACTAAAATCATTCAACATAAGTACAACTGAAAAAAAAAGTAAACCACTAAAAAGTCTTTCAGGATTATTTAGTCGTGTCATGTAATTTATACCGCATGAATTACATGACACGCTCCACAGTATAATTAAACATATTTTTATAGATAAACGATTTAGTTTTAAGGTTTTAATTTTCTTAATGTCATGTCGTTGTTGAAGGAAGGGACTGATCATTTGGTACTATAAACTGAGTTAAAATTTATTCGTTAGCATAATTCTTCCCAAGCGCAGTATGCATTAATTAAAAGAGTTTCCGCACCTAAAAATACCAAGAGCTTAATAATACTATATACAGAAATCGTAAATCTACCGCCTGAAGAAATCATCACAAAACTTTTGCAGGATAATCTCCATACTAATTCAATAATATCTTTTGGTTATAAAATGTGAAGAGACGTTTAATACTTTGCTCTTTAATCTAAATTTCTATCAGGAAACCAGTCTTTCATTTAAAATGGACTGGAGCACTTGAAAGGGCAAGAAGCATAGCAACAATACCTAGCTAAAGGAACAATGTTGATAAAAATTCCACAGATTTCTTGTTCACAAGAAGCTCACGAACATTTAAAACTTTAGGAGACCTTAGTATTTCTGGAATGTTACAAAAAAGTTCGTCAAAGGTTGGCAAGTATGCGTATTCTCGGATTCATCTGGAAGAGAATCTACCTTTTCATGGGAATACTATTAGCTCACTTATTAATCCATCGATAAAATGGAGTATATTTCTTTACCAAAATTTTTTATTACAGTTAACTAACTACTGCTAACTTCAGAAGGGTTACCTTTTAACATATTATTTATACAAATGAATATGAAAAGCCTTCAAACAGTATAAATTAAAACCAAAGAACTGATATCCGGGATTCTTCTAAGTGGAATCAATTCAGCATAAATAAAGGAACAAGCAGATGAGACGCTTTTCTTTGGAGTTTATTACAATTGCGACAGATATTAAATGTTAACGGTTCTCAAGGGATCTGAGGATTTTTCTTTTCAGAATTAACCAGTCGTGCAGTCCATTTATTCTTAACGCAGTCTTCTTTTACGTTTATCTTTTTAAATCATTCATAAAGAAATCTTCGACCCTGCTGCAGATGTAAAATCTCAAATGTCAAGAAGTAACAATTGTATTGGAATTAACCTTTATTTCACGATTCCCAACTTTTTCTAACAGGAAATGATATTCGTAAAGGACATATATTTTAATTACTGAACAAGATAATCCAAAATAAAGACGCGAAGCAAGAAGAAGAAGCAGAATATTATAGATGAAACTGACAGACAGACAAAATGGCAAACATAAAAAATAATTCGTTTTACAGGCAGACAGAAAAAAATTTTATTATAACCATACAACCAGAGGGCGAAAAATATTTGTTATATTCAAATGGGTAAAAATGTATCACATAACCTGTATTGGTACTTTTTTAAAACTGTTGAAATTACGGACGAATAATATTTTACTGAAATTAATTACAAAGAAATTGTACTACCAGATTTGATGTTCTATTGCATGATATTAAAATTAATATATACCAACGACAAATACCAGATTTGGAATTTTACCATTATATTAAGTTTTAGTGCTAATGCAAACATTAACAGAAAATTTAGGGAATAACTTGAGTAATCATTTAAACAAATCTGATTCAAATCTATATATAATATATATATATATATATATATATATATATATATATATATATATATATATATATATATATATATATATATATATATATATATATATATATATATATATAATATATATATATATATATATATATATATATATATATATATATATATATATAAATAATGTTCGTATCGTGGTTTGTACCTTATGTAAGGAGGACTTTAACAGGCAGATGGGCCCAAGCTCTCTTGTTCCACAAGATTACCGCGCCTAGCAGACCTTGGCTCTGGGAATTTCGGCTATTAGAACCACATGCTACTTCTCATCGGTGGGTTATGCAACAGCGCGCCGTTCAGCCACTTTCGGTAGTGATATATTCATAAGTAGTGCCGATATGATACTGGGCACTATAAATTCAAGAATGATTACCTACACACACATACACACAGACATTATTCAGTTCAAGAAGAAAGTTTACAGTAGTGGAAATCAACTCAATAATTGTGTTCAGGACTGAATGGATATGTTACTGTCATTTTTATAACAAATCTAAAAGTATAGGCTCGAATCCCAGCCAGACAGAGCCACTAATTACATACTAATCAAGGTAAAAGGTCACTAGAAATTGGCTTATATTTAGGAGTGTATAAGTCATCTGTGAACTAGAGTGAAAACTGTGATTACACACACATATATATATATATATATATATATATATATATATATATATATATATATATATATATATATATATATATATATATATATATATATATATGTATGTATGTATGTATGTATGAATGTATGTATGTATGTATGTACTGTATATCTATCTATATATATATATATATATATATATATATATATATATATATATATATATATATATATATATATATATATATATATATATATATATATATATATAATAGGTAATCATTTTTAACTATCATTTACAACGTCGAGTTCCTGGCGAAGACACTACCAAGTTAGTAAATAACACCTATCTAATACGCTATTTTCATCAGCAGATGCTAAATGGGGTTTTAACGGAACATGCCCACACTACTCTGTTCTCTCCCGGAATTCGGAGGCAGTATACCTCGTGTGTGATGAGAACACCAAATATTTAGCTGACAATTAAGGACTTTTCGATTAGCCATGAACTTAAAAGTGCCACGTAGTAACAATTTCTCGTACACTGAACACTAATCATTTGTGGAACCTGCTGCTGGCTGTAACGTCCAATCAATTCTTTACAGATTTTTAATCCATCAGTCCATCTGTTGGGCGCTACATAAATTCATCAAACAATAATAATGCGATTCAAATAGTTATTCAAAGGCTTTGTCATTTTCATCATATAAAACGCCACGGAATGGTAAAAGCTAAGAAATTCTGGCATTACATGTTTAATCTGTATGTTTCTTGTCAACATTTCATGAAATAATGGCCTTTGACAGTGATACATCTGACCAATGACAACATAGTCATAATTTCCTTAACTCTGCTATCCATTGTAGACATATTCTTTCGAAGGCAAATCATGTTTGACAAGAGAAATCTATTACATTATGACTGTTACGTTTTCACTAGATAGCACAAGAAATTCATGAAGGTGAATTAAGTATACCATATCGGCAGTTCATGCTATTATAGCTTAAAAAAATTTAAACAAAATGTTTCATGATAACTTCAAACATTTAAATTTAATCAATTAATACACCACCAAATGACACTACACCAAACACCAAGACTTATCGCGCTGAAATGACTGTATGTTGTTATAACACCAAAATTCAATTACTTCCAAGCATGGATGTTCCTCTAAACCTGTTTGAAAGTAGGGTATATTAACTTCCAGCAATTAAAGTGCAAATGAGTGAACCATTAATTTTGTTTTAAATGAATATGTACTACACTTTATTAGAAACTGCACTGTGACGTTGCACGAATAAAACCAGTTCAACTTTTTTTGCTTATTCTTTCGGAATGTCTTTATTAGCATCCAGTGCATTTAGGCACGGTGAGCGTGGTCTATTGAAAAGATAATGAACGAGCAAATTTAAAATAAAAGCGATAATGTATAACAGATACCATCAAGTAAAATGTCAACATTTCCTGTTTCTCGGACGCTACAGGCTACATAGCGATGCATTCTCAAACGGAGGAATCGATAAGTGTTATAAAGCTTTATACGTAGTCAACATCTTATTGATGAAGCTCATAAAAAAAAAGTAAAACAAAAATATTTTGAGGCTATCATTTCAGCCACGCAATTAAACTCATGAGTTCAAAGGGAGTGGAAGACAAATAGCATAATGCAATTGCGTCATGGAGATCAACCTCTTTATTACATACAGAAACATCAAAGGAGACTGTTTGCCGACGGTTTTCTTGGAAGTCCTCTAAATCTTCAAGAAAACAAAGGGTGCCTTTGATATCTAATAAAGCAAAGCGTCAGCTATCAAAGGATGGTGGCACTTGAAGCCTTGTGTTACGAGAATTTTACGTAATCCAGAATCTTAGCTAAATTTCAAAAGGTGACGTTTGTCTCTCTCTCTCTCTCTCTCTCTCTCTCTCTCTCTCCTCTATATATAATATATTTATATATTATATATAAATATACATACATACATATATATATATATATATATATATATATATATATATATATATATATATATATATATATATATATATATATAGCCTATATGCAGAATTACCAGTGACGTGAAATTTTCTGTTCTTAGAACATTTAACAGCAAAATCAATGTGCATTATGTTGCACAATTATTCGATGTGAATCTTCCTTAGCAATCTAAAAGTTACGCGAAAATTTAAGTTTTAATATCCAGACCTGTTGCCTAAATGTTAACATTTACCTTCTCACCAGTGCATCAATATTACCATGTTAAAACTCACCCGTTTTTAAGGTCGGGGTTGCATTATTAAAAATACAGGACACCAAGCATTGAAAGTTCGAGACACTTGACTTTTCACACAATTTATCTAGTCAATAATAACTGCTTTCACGTACAGACACATTCGACGATTTTCGTACGGTGCTTTCGCAAAATGACATTTTAAAAAATTGCTTGGCTGATGTGAAATATACCTGTATTTCAAAGATATAACGACTGTTTGAATACTGAAACATAATAAACGTGTTTATTTGTATGGAGAGAGAGAGAGAGAGAGAGAGAGAGAGAGAGAGAGAGAGAGAGAGAGAGAGAGAGAGAGAGAGAGAATTATATTTGAAATATCACTATTATTTATGAGCTAAAGTGTATACTGTAAATGTCTTCATCTCAGGTGATAATATATCGTCATTTACGTCAATCTTCAAACTAAATAATACTGCGAGTGAATCCTATTCATTAATAAGTAAAAGTAATGAAGAGAAGAAATATTTATCAAGTAGATCGCTTATCGCGTAGGCTATTCATAATGGAATTTTTGGACAGGAAATAAATGACATCCTGGTTGTTCTCATAAATCTAAAATCCATTAACTCTCCTCTCTCTCTCTCTCTCTCTCTCTCTCTCTCTCTCTCTCTCTCTCTCGACCTCTTGCCCTTGAGTTAGTTGCCTATTACAATTTTATTTATATGATGAAATATCCTTTCTCTCTTATGTTTTAATGTTTTATTTTCTTATTATTTTCTATCTATATATATATATATATATATATATATATATATATATATATATATATATATATATATACATACATACATATATATATTTCGAAGAAAATCGTTACTATAAAGCTCCACGTTTAACGTTCTAACTAAATGTTTTCAGGTAAAAGAAAAAACTACAACGATGACAGGTAACTCAAGTTTCCAATTAAAGTCTTCAATACTTTTCTCAGAAAGGAAGATGAAAGTTGCTTGTGTTAGACCGATGACTTCTCTAAAACATCATGATATAACGACCCACCAGGGAACTGAGAATATGACTGGAAGAGATGGAAAATTAAAGTATGGATATAATAGACCATTTAGAAATAAACAGCTGTGGATATACGCACAATTTAGAAATATTGAACAATGTAACCATAATAACACGTTATATGGAAGGGGTGTAAAGCTGAAAAAATCGTTAATAAAAAACTAAACAATTATGGGTGAGGTTATTGTTACAATGGACTAAATGGAAGTGAATGGAAGTGGAGAGACTTTGGAAAGTATGAAGCTGATGAAATATGAATGACGCCATTATAACAATTGTATGAAATTGAAAGTAGAAAAAAAATATGAACTAATAAGTTAGAGTTACGTGGCATATGGCAATAAATGTTATTCAAAGATTATCACTGGCAAGATTATCATTGTTCCTAAAAAAAATGTGTCCATTAAACATCAGTCGTCTGTGTGATAATGAAAGAATATAAAATGAAAAAATAAAATTGTATAGGAAAATTTTTAAAAATCATGATTCAGTTTCTTATTTTGAGGTAGCGACATGAATTCCTTTTCCCAGTTATATTTAACTTTTATGTTTGAGTTTTTGTATGAGCAATATAGAAGAGGATTAATACAAATCGAACTCGCCGCTGACCTTAATTCCTTCTGTGATGAACTGCATTTTTCTTCAAACGAAAACATCTCTATGATTAATACTGAATTCAAGTAAAGCGTAGACAAACTCGCACGCATCCTTTATTTTACTTCTTTGTTGATGTTGACAAAATTATCACTATTAATCCTGACACGAATTTTAAATGAATTCCTTGAAATTCAATACACTGGAAGCTTACGTGAATATTATCCTGGTAATATATATGAAATTCCCTTTTGGAGAAGTAATAAAAATTCAATGGCATATGCATATTTAGGAATGGAATAAAGAACTTAGGCCAAAGGCCAAGCACTGGGACCTGTGAGGTCATTCAGCGCTGAAAGGGAAATTGAGAGTAGAAAGGCTTGAAAGGTGTAACAGGAGGAAAACATGCCAGTTGCACTATGAAACAAGTGTTAGGAGAGGGTGGATAGCAAGATGGAAGAGAGAATATGAATGGAGGTACAGTAAAAGGGATGAAAGGGGTTGCAGCTAGGAACCCAAGGGACGCTGCAAAGAACCTTAAGTAATGCCTGCAGTGCACCGTGTGAGGTGCACTGATGACACTAACCCCTCCCCACCCCTCCCCTGGGGTATGCACATTTCGGGAGCGTCGGGTGCGTGCGTAACAATGTTTACAACATTTCCTTAAAGAATGTTATAAGTAAAACTGGAAACGTCAGTACATTAAACAAGCCATCTGGAAAAATATCGTGGGCAGATTACTTCGATTCTGCAGTCAGAGGAACACAGTAAGAGTGTTAATAACATTATCTGACAATGCAAAATTTAAAACTATAAAAAGTTTACAATTTAAAGTGGAATATCTGTCGAAAAATTGCAGTGGATGAGTATCAAGTTCCTTGTTTCTTTTATGAACAAGAAAATTTACACCTTTTAATCTAAAGAAGACAAGAACCCAGCAGAAACAACGTTAATTTCATGAGTGTTCACGATATTGCACACTGGCATGATATTAATCTGATATTCATATCTCTAGTCTTTATGAGTCCATATGGACGCTGGCGTGACCTACCCTTAAAGGCCAACGCTGCCAGGGCCTTTGCAAAAATAATGCGCTAGAAAAGTCTTCTTTAACAAAACCTTTTGCTAGACGTACAGTTCCATTAGACCTGAAATCGTCTCTATGACGACAAGTTAAGAGGTTTTTTTCCGTAGTCCATCTTGTATATCTATCAATAGTAATGTACCAAATGACAATCGCTTAGAAGGCTTTTTCCAGGGAGAGACTTCCTCCAACCTTTTGTTGTCTGCTAGTAATATAAAGCTTAGAATAGTAGATATATATATATATATATATATATATATATATATATATATATATATATATATATATATATGTGTGTGTGTGTGTGTGTGTGTGTGTGTGTGTGTGTGTGTGTGTGTGTGTGTGTGTGTGTGTGAGAGTAATTGTAATAGCCAAAATGCCCTTCTTAACTTCTCGAATTCTTCGCGCTTTTTTTTGGATACGCTTAAGATCTCGGCAACGTGACCGCCTTGTGATTATGGTGACAAGGGTTTGTTTCCCGCCTATGGATATCACAATCACTTCAATTTCTTGCACTTGGATCTTAAGGATTTGTAGTGACAAGCGTATCCAAAAGAGCACGAGGAATTGAGAAGTTAAGAGCGCACTGTGGCTCTTACAGTTACATATGTATCTGGTAAAAGTGACCAGTAGGTTCTCATATATATATATATATATATATATATATATATAGGTTATACATATATATATATATATATATATATATATATATATATATATGTATATATATATATATATATATATATATATATATATATATATATATATATATATATATATTATTAGACAATCTAAATACATATATATTATAAATAACATGCACACACACATATATATATCTATATATATTTATATATATATATATATATATATATATATATATATATATATATGTATGTATGTATATACAGTATATATATAAATATAGCCTATATGTATATATAACACACACACACACACACCTGGGAAATCTCTGAAGAACTCAGAAAAATTTTCCTGCACCTCCTTGTACTGACTGTCCCTTTTACGCAAGAATTACTGTGGTGACTGTCCCTTTTATCCAAATATTACTGTGCTGACTGTCCCATTTATCCAGGTATTACTTTGGTGACTGTCCCTTTTATCTAGAAATGACTGTATTAACTGTCTTTTTATTCAGAAATTACTATATCAACTGTCCTATTTATCCAAATATTACTATGATAACTGTCTCATTTATCCAGATATTACTATGGTGACTGTCCTATTTATCCAGGTATTAAAGTGGTGACTGTCCCATTTATCCAGATATTACTGTGGTGACTGTTCCTATTATCCAGGTATGACTGTACTGACTGTCCCATTTATCCAGGTATTACTGTACTGACTCCCCCCCTTTTCTCAAGGCATTAGCGTAGTGATTGTCCCATTTATCCAATTATTACTGTGGTGACTGTCCTATTTATCCAGATGTCACTGTGTACTGTCCCTTTTATCCAGGTATTACGGTGGTGACTGTCCCATTTATCCAGGTATTACTGTGCTGACTGTCCCTTTTGCCCAGATATTACTGATCTGACTGTTCCTTTTATGCAGACATTACTGTCGTGACTGTCCATTTTATCCATACATAACTGTGGTGACTGTCCCCCAGGTATTGCTGGGTTGACTGTCCCATTTATCCAGGCATTAATGTTGTGTCAGTCCCTTTTATCCAGGTATTACTGTGGTGATTGTCCATTTTATCGAGATAGTACTGTGGTGTACTGCCCCACTTATATAGATATTACTGCGATGGCTGTTCCATTTATCAAGGTATTACTGTGCTGATTGTCCCTTTTATCCAGGTGGTATTATTCTCTCTCTCTCTCTCTCTCTCTCTCTCTCTCTCTCTCTCTCTCTCACACATATATATATATACAGCCTATATGTGAGACTACTTTTCCTCGTTTGTAGGAGATATATTATAAAAATAGATCCCATAATAATGCACTGTGTCGACAACAGAGCTGTTTTTCACCAGTTCGGCTTTTAACACTGACCTCTACGATACTTTCACCTGGTCATAAACTATTTCCTTGGCAAATCTTGAAAGCTGATTGTTTTAATGATGTTTCCGCATCACGGTGAAAAATAAACTTCTCATTATTGTGTGTGTAAATATAAATCACAAGCGACTTCACAGCTCAGGTATCGTACTATTTCTAAAAAATCTGGATTCCAAGAAACAAAATTATAACGAAATTCATATTGAGGACCTAATCATTCCAAATTACCGCCAAAATTACGCTTAATACATGGTAGTTATTATTATTATTATTATTATTATTATTATTATTATTATTATTATTATTCACTGAAACATTATTATACAACAACTGTTAACCTAAAATCCTCATTGTTAATATTTTGAAAGTCCAAACGATAAAGCACCCTCTCGAATGCCCTACCCACCATACCACCTATCAATTTTAAATACCCTGTAAGTCGTCTCCTCTCTATTGCCTGTAACACTAACAACAACTAAAGACTTCAAGCTCCTTTTATATTTTGTTAGTGAACACCAAATATAGTTTTGTTATCGAAAATGGTAAAAGAATATCAGTTTCCATCAGTTAGTAATACCTAGGCATTCCATTCATTAAAATATGGATTTAATTCAAATAAGAAAGAAAGCGCTAACCGGGTTTCATACATTCAAGGAATTATTTGATTAAAAATTTATTCATGACATAAGACATAAAATGTTAGCTCTGATCGTAAAACTAAATTGTAAAAATTACGCCGAAAGAGGGTAACATTTTCTTTCAAGTACATCGGAGTATGGGCCATTACATTATAAAGAAGGAAACTGTGGTATTCATGTACATAATCTTCAGAATTCTCGATGCCCACACTTCTGGTCTACATTTGCATCTTTTTCAGACAGCAACATCTTCAGCCATGTTAGTTCTGACGCCAGTTTCTTATAGCATATCGGAATTTTTCAAATAGTCAATTCTAGCATGCAAAAACTTCCATTTTTTTTTTTTTTTAAGTTTAAGCTCGAATGGTGGTGAGTTACCCACAGTTTTTTTTTTTTTTTTGCAATTATTTTACTTTCACATCTTCGTAAATACGGGGAAAAAGCTCCTAGGGCTGGCCCGAAGGATTAGACTGATTTTACGTGGCTAAGAACCAACTTGTTACCTAACAACGGACCTACAGCATATTGCGGAATCCGAACCACATTATAACGAGAAATGAATTTCTATCACCAGAAATAAATTCCTCTAATTCTTCACTGGCCGCTCGGAGATTCGAACTCTCGGCCAGCAGAGTGCAAGCTGAGAACGGAACCCACTTTCCCAACGAAGAACTAATATAAAGGGAAAGAACATCTGTAGAGGAACCAAACCTAAAACAAAAAAAATTCTAGCAAAGCTACAGTAACCTTACAACAAATGTGCAAGACTGCCAGAGTAATAATAATAATTTACCCGCATTTACCGGGATGCGAGGAATAAACAGAGGTCACAACTAAGTTAATAACTCTGACTGCATAATATAACAGCAAGAACATTCGAATAAAGTTATAGGCATTCTTCGCCCCGGAATTTTATGCGAGATGGAATGTTCCCCTTCATTGCATCACTTTACAGTAGGTTGTGGAGAGAGCTCCAGAATCGCCTCATGATTCGAAAAAGCACGTAAAGGTGATAGGCAGAGCTGATTAAAACACTCACCACTGACATAAATAAGTTATTTGTACTTATTCTCAAAGGTAATGTGTGGATGTAATGTAACGGCAGCAAAATTGTTCTTTACATGGAGAATGTCTGCAAAGCCAGTGATGATGTTTGTCTTAAAATTAACAGGCGAACATTTACTCATCCACATACAAAAGTGCTTATAATTTTTGGCATACATTAATAAATACATACATGCAATTTACCTAAAAGAAAAACATGGAAGAACATGAATATGAAATTACTTCGCAAACAATCCTTCTTTTCCCTGAAAACACCCCGAAAAATATATTAAAGGAACAACAGACATGCATGTACACACACAGCAAAAAATGTATGAACAAGTTAATCCCACAGCTACAGAGTGCCTTCCAGGTACCAAAACATCACTTCCTGAATGGGAAACCAAAAAATAAGAAAAAGGCTACAACAATAAAATTCAAATGCAGTGTAAAGAGCTTCCCAGGACAAGTTTCCTCCTAATTTTAAGCAGTAGCTACTTGTCTAACTGGGCCTTGAAACATAAAGGAAAGAAAATTTTTTTTTAAGGTATTAACAAAGAGAAAACGTTTATACTGTTACAGTGCAGTAGAAATTGGTATGTGTTCCGAAAAACTGGAGTTGCGGATAGGCTACTTTAACAGGAAATATGTTGACGATTTGCCACTGATTCTAGGCCTTTATTAGTCAGAAAGTACATTCTTTTATTGTCTATGCGAAGTACCGGTATGAAATATGCCGCCACCCAGACTCAGGTTAAAGACATCAAGCTCAAAATGAAGGCAAGGAAAAATTCTAGAATTTACAATAGTTTGACATTTGAAGACAATGCATGTAAAACTGTCGTCACTGAAAAATTAAAGACAATTTATTCTTTATGTCTCTCGCCCTCTGATGATGGCTGCGGTTGAGGAAAATTTCGTAAGACTAGGTTTATCCATTTCACTGCTCTTATTATCCACAGACTACTGATAGGTTCATGTCTTCTTTCAAAAGTCCCTGTTAACAACATTAAATTAAAAAAATACTGTAACAGATAAAAGTATTTTCTTAAAAATGATACCTAGACTATACCGACTGCCCCCGATAAAGACCTACTTTTGTATGGAAATTATTTATCGTCAACCTTCTTCGTATCACCTACCAATTATTGACAGATGGCCTATCATGACAGGTGGTTCACCCTCCTCAATCAATTTCGATACCTGTTGATCACTAAGAGGTTCAGGACAGACATTCCTCATCAACTATGCTATGTATTTCAGTATAAAAATTCCTATTTCTGTCTTGTACATTTATCTGAGCTTTGCTTATTAATGTTTTTCTTATTAATGTTTTTCGCCATTGTCGTACACTAGTCAGACTCTGAGTACAGGAAACGTATTTCAAATCACGCACTTCATTTAGTTTTGTGTACGTTAAATTGGTTTATTTCCTGTCTTGGAGGTGTTTTTGTGCATATGTATGTGGGTGGGGGTTAATTGGAATAATGATAGGCTACTTACGGACCATTACCATGGAAACAGCTAAGCTTTCAATAATCTTGTAGCATCGGGATTTTTATGTTTGTCCGCCATGCGAGTTCACGTCTTTCATTTATACTCATATCTTCAGTGTCTTTTTAAATCCAAAAATGTCTCTCTCGCCTCAAAAGAAAGAAGTAAATAATAGAAAAATCTACACAGCCACGCATCGTTTCCACCTCGAGAAACATCTTGTCTACGTTAACAGAAGGCATTATAATACAAATATCCAAAGCTCAGAATTCTTCACTCAAAAATGTATCCCTCACCCCTCAAAAAATAAAAAAAAGAACTAATAATAAAAAAAAATCCACATCATCCACGAAACGTTTTCACCTACAAAATGGAAGGCATTACAGGTAACAAAAACTACTAAGTGCTTCTACATCCACTAATGTCTCCCACGTCCCAAAAAGTAGAATTTAATAATAATCAAACAAAAGTCTACACAGCCCAGAGCGCGTTTCCTTCTCCAGAAACGGCTCCCTCGCACCAAAATAACAAAGAATAAACGCAATGGTCGACTTTCCTTCCTCTACGAACTATAATCTCTCTCTCTCTCTCTCTCTCTCTCTCTCTCTCTCTCTCTCTCTCTCTCAGTATATTAACCCTTCTACTACCAAGGCATGCTCTTCATCTCCATTATTATAATAAAGGAATACAAAACAGACTTTGGACTAAACAATAAAAATCCTATAACAGATTACATGAATGGAAAGTTACGCACCAACCAGTTCCTATTTAAAATTTCATTTCGTAAAGGCCTCTTCTTATTATTTTGGAATTTTTTACTGTAAATAAGCAAAAGTTTTCGTGTTAAAATTAAACATTTAATGTGGCAAGCTCGACATAGACAAACCACACTTACAACCTCAGAAAGAGGAACGGTTAACATAAAACTATCTGAGTGCAAGGTGGGGATAATAATTGCCTAGGGCATTCAGCATTCATTTTAAGAATATTTTATAACTGATACACAAATCATAATAATCATCGTTATTAATAATAACGTAATACACAAATCATAATAATCATCATTATTAATAATAACGTGTAAGTATCACGGATTTGGGCTAAGTAGACGAACTATCAAATTACGGTAGTTAACGACGGAAAGCGATAATTATCGAGTATTAACATGAGCGATTTCTGTGATGCCGTAGCACCGATAACGGGCTTATGATGTAACGGGTCGAGTCCTGAACGAGCATTGTCGTCTTCAGACAGCTGTTACTGTGTATTTAATTAGGAAATAACCTTTCTATCATAAATTTCGTTAAAAAAAGTCAATCAATTAGAACGTAGTACTTAGGCTATACGGTATTTGCCAGTTCCCGCAAATTGGCTCAATCAAGAATGCAGCCACTGTTACTTACAACAGTTACTAGATGAACAAATTCCTATAATATACTAAATAAAGCTAGCTGTACAGTCGATCATGTTCCTTTGGTACTGGTTTAAATTTTATATCCGTTGGCTGGGAACTGTATACAAGAGCAAAATTGTTTACCCCTGGAAACAAAGCTGTTGATCTTTCAACGGGGGTTGACCAGCACGGGCGTCTTCACTTTAGCCGGCAGTAGTAGCCGTTTTCGATATATTTTATTATATAAAGATACAAAAAGGTACCAAGAAATCTGGCCAGGCGTATTCCTCCCCATCACAAGTACGATCAGGAGAGAACTCCACTACAAAATCACATAACTACGCCCTCCTTGTATGAGGAAAATTATCTATTTACCTTCTCGTGTCGATTTTAACATTCCGCGTGACACCGCCTACGGCAAAGGTATGGGATGAGGCTACAGTGCTCACTTACTTGCACTATTAATTAAAAACATAATATTCTAGTCGCGAGTAAGTGACACATCTCATGTAGGCCTATGCTGAAGCAAAACATGCCTCATATTTCCTAACATAAACTGTACCAGCTTTACCAGCACGAAGAGCAACAACACTAGGCCTAGTCAGACACGCTTTGGCTAATGTGAATACGAAACATTTAGTCAAGTTGGTCATTCACCATTGTATAAAACATTTCCATACACGATCATTTCTGTTGAGTAGATGGATAAGTCTTACCTTTCGCTGCAATACGGAGAATAATTGCGTTCAAGGACATCGCTGGATTACTTCCCCCGGTGAAAACAATCACACGAAACAACAGCTGTCGAGCCCGCAAACAAAATCCGTTCACTTGCTCCTCGTTTGAGCTTACCACTTAATATTTATTACTTGCGTTCGTAATTCAAATTACTTTCATAGACATCTAAATTATACCTCAATTATAGAAAGAATTACAGCCTTAACACCCATTAACACCGATAAAACAAACTAGAGTCGACGATCTCCACTCGGTAACTGAGGTTGCTAAGCCGAGCACTCATTAAAGTACGAAATTTATCATCGAATATGGCAACGTTTACCGGCAAATCGTATTTCATTGGTCAAAGACGTCAGAAGTCACACCAAGTAACACTTCGCCGCGTAACTTCCTCTTTTTGGGGTGCTTTGGAGGCTAACGTAACCGACGCCATTGTAGGTTGAATCAACTTTAGAAGTATAAATAGCTATGACTAGTAGTTAGAGAACATATTGTAGGAACGAACAACTTGTCACTTGCTAGGCCTATAGAATGAATGCTAGCTAAACTGACGGAAAACTTCCAATCCCTATATGATAAAGTTTGAACTGATCAACATATTTGTAATACAGAGTATATTTTATGTATATATTACACGATTCAATACATATTCAGCACTCACATGTTGCCTGAAAAAACGCCTGCGCATATGGTAGCAAATGATTCGGTTCGTGTGGTGAAACTTTTGGTGTTGAATAGTATCACAATGTTTAGAAATATCAGTAGAATACAAGGTTGACAATGGCTATCATAAAACTATCACTTAAGGATTCGTTTTGATAATAAAATTATTAAAAATGCTATCAGTTTCCTTCTCAGGAGCAACCCGAAGCTGTCTGGTCCAGTTTGAACTATGCCTCGCAGAAAGGTTTGATTGCGAGCATCTGTTCCCGTTAGGAAGCCATTCAATGTTTTAATTTGATTTCGTTTAATTTTGCCCGTTGCTTGCGTCAATTAAACCCTTATTTATATATTTTAAACACTTCTAATGCTGTTCTTCACATTATACGATTATGTTTGAGCTTTCTATTCTTCATGCATAAGGCGTGATATTTGAAGTTGGAAACATTTTCAAGTTCTGATTTCCTAATTCGTCTAAAATGCACTTAGAAGCGGTGAGCAGATTGAGGATAGGTGTCTGAAGCCTGAATGTAACATGCTAAAAGGCATCTATATATATCATATAAATATTTGATGTCAAAATAAAAGATTCTTTAAAGTCTCAGAGTCAAAAGTGAATGATGTATTTTCTATATGGTTTAATGCGAATTAAAATAAAATCTCACTAATTGTTTCAAACTTGAAATTAACAACGAGTTCTAAAGGCTACAGTCAACTTAAAACTTTGAAATGATAAAAACTACTGTAAGTAAAACTTTAAGCAGGGGTAAAACTAGCAGCCCAGATCTTTCGGCGGGAAATCATCTCCCGTTGAGTTGCTTGGCAGTAGATTCTTAGTTTTGGCGGCCTTTCAAAACGCACTGAAT
>NC_089781.1:14317880-14347880 GCF_040412425.1 Macrobrachium rosenbergii
TATATATATATATATATATATGTGTGTGTGTGTGTGTGTGTGTGTACTGCTCGTGTTAAGCTTCAATAGAACAGGATGGTTCACATTCCTTCTTCTTTCATTCCCATAGTACTACTAGTTTTCAAAGACAGTCTCCTTCATCAGGTACCGATGCCTTATGAAGATGATTTTATATCTTTGAAAGCTTGTGGTACTGTGGCATGTAAATAATCTGGAATCTAAACCATTCCTTCTTATTGAAGCTAGCAAGAGGAATAAGAATATATACAGTGATGTTATGTAATTATCTGGTTATATTTGATGCGAATATATATATATATATATATATATATATATATATATATATATATATATATATATATATATATATATATAATCATGAAACTACAAATGTCGCTTAATATCAAATCCACGCTACCTCAGGAATATCTTCGATGGGGAATTATCACTGAAGGGAATTTATAAGTGATAAATGGACGGGCCTGCCAAGTCTCGATCCCACGACACAGACGCGCCATCCAGCAACTCCAGTCGACGTTACCACTGAGCCATCATGCCAAGTCCCGTCCATTTATCACTTATAAATCCCCCTTCGGCGATAATTCCCCATCGGGGATATTCCTGAGTAGCGTGGATTTGATATTAAGCGATATTTGTAGCTTCATGATTGTATATAAATCACGGTGTGATAAAAAAAATGTCATATATATATTATATATATATATATATATATATATATATATATATATATATATATATATATATATATATATATATATATATAATGTGTATGTGTGTGTGGTTGTTTTAGTATATAATTTATTTTCTGCTAAGTCGGACTAAGATGGGAACTGTTTTACCCATGTCACCATGCACCTTATATTGGGTATCTCTCGGTATTTCAGAAAAGAAAGAAAGAAAAAAAAGAGGATATCGGGAAAACAATGTAAATGGTAGGTTAGGAATGGAAGTATATGGAAAAGCGACAAGCATATTATCACGGGGAATCAACTGAAGCAGAAAGGTTTCTCCGTTTAAATTTTAAGAAGTATTTTGTCTTTTAAAAACTCTTGTTTATTACATGGGAGTTGTTCCAATTTGCGTAGATGTGGCCCCTACTAACCTGTTAAGTATCTATTGTATTTACAGCTTGAAACACAGAATTATGGAGCAAGGTTAATCGATTTTTTTTACTATAACATTGCTGCAGTAGCTTAGGCAATAGCTTTCAACAGTTTTTTGTACATTTTGATTCCAAAAATGTCAGTAGTAATAATGAAACAATAGATAAATATGGTATACCAGTCTAAGTAGTTGCTGACGTGACACAAATGTTTAAAACGTCAAATAAAAAGAATGGCACATTTTATTTCAATGCTTCCGGGGATGATATGTCTATGCAAGTGAATAGCATTTGTATTGTAAATACTTTTTTCGAAATGAGACCTTTGCCCGCTACTATATAAATATACTTGTTTAGATTTATATCACTCAAAATATTTTGAAGGAATGTCAAACATTGATTTCTCTCGCGTGGAATAACAGCATTGCAGTTTTTAGTTCGAGTAAAGTCTACTATCTGTCTGTCTGTTTATATATCTGTCTGTCTGTCTATATATCTGTATATCTATCTATCTATTTATTTGTTTATCCAATAAAGAACGCTTGTTAGAATTTGAGTTGGTAGCTTCTAGTGTCCAAGTCAACGTCATATTACCTGGATATTCTATGTAATGCTTGCTAAAGTTAATTTATAGCTCAGGTTTATATGAAAGAATAAAAAGGAATCATTATAGAAAACGAGGTAGTGCAGCACTAGTACGGAATTCCAAACGGCTGGGGTTAATCGATAAGAAGAATGAAATGTTAAACCTAATTGTATATCAGAAAGTCAATTTTGAATCTCAGCATTTAATCAAATCAGTAGATATGATATAGCTGAATAATCTGATGACTTAATTGCGCCTGTGTACTAATGAACCTGTTTTGAATAATATTGTATTTCAGAATGTTTTCAATTTTCTTTTTATAGTATAATTGTATTTTGTTCTTCCTGAAAGCTAAGAATGATTGCGAATATCTGCATGAATTAACCATCTGCATTTTACCAGTTGGGGAGAAAAATTTAATTAATGTGCCTGAAGTTAATATAGTAATCCATAAACACATTTTTGACATTTTACGAACAATAATAAAAAGTGACAATCGGCAGATTAACAATTTATGGATTAATGAGAGTTCCTGAAAAGCAGGCAGTTAAAAATAGGATTTAAAATATCAAAGGATTCAACAATATTTATTTATTTACTTTTCAATTCTTTTCGCATCAAATTCTAATTCAGGAGATATTTTCAATGTCACTTGTTAATTGAGTAATATGAGATTAAAAAATAAATTGAAAAGGAACCATATTAACTTTTCATTTTCAGTGAACAACATCAATCTCTGCATTTTGATAGAAAATGTTTCTCGTAGATTATATAAATATATATATTATATATATAGATATATAGATATATATATGTTTATATATATATAACAATCATCAAAGATACACCAACTTGCAGCCTCAGTAGTTTTCATTTCATTTAAGGTTAAAGTCAGCCATGATCAGGCACCGCTATAGGTGCTAACAACACAGGCCATCACTGGGCCGTGGCGGAAAGTTTCATAGGCCGTGGCTGAGAGTTTCATGAGCCGTGGCTGAGAGTCTCATACAGCATTATACGTTGTACAGAAAACTCAATTTCGCAGAAGAAACTTCGGTGCAATTTTTACTTGTTTTTGTAGAGAATAAGTCAACTTAAAGTATTACCTCTACACAGCTACACTAACCATACACTTCTAAACGCTTGAGACGTGAATTTACCTTGTTGTTTTAGATGCGCTGTAATACACGTTTACTGAGAGGGAATGATACATCTTGAATTCATTAGATCTGGAAAAGTTTGCAGAAATGTTGTGGGTCAGTGGAATAAACCCTCAAACTAGTTGGAACATACCCATATGTAGGAGTAAAAACATATATGCACTTTGCTGTGCAAAATATATGGCAAACCGTCAGTAGAAAGTTATTTAGAACATGGAAAACTGGAACTGATGCAAACGATATATATATATATATATATATATATATATATATATATATATATATATATATATATATATGTAATGGGGAAGGCATGCACTTCTTAGAACTGTCTGTTACACTGTTTGCCTTCACTTTCGTAGGAACAAGTTGCTCGGTATTTAACTATGCTGGAACTTCACTTATCATGCTCAGATGTCGGCTATCTTTCAATATTTCATAAGTTCTTCTTTTATTAATTTTGGTTAAATGAAATTTATTTTCCTCTTAATTACATTTATTTAGTCTTTAAACTGTATAACTTTTCCACCTTTCAATGGGTAAAAATGACCGAGTCTTTATCTTAAAAGGCACATCGTCACAAAATTCGTGGACTTAGAATTTCACTTGTACTATGGGCATTCAGAAATTTTATAAGTTCACAAGTCTGGGTTTTCACAGTCACCTCCCACACATCTCGCACACTGTCCCCTGCCCTGATGCCCTTTTTTCTAACTGACTCTGCTTCCAGGAGCCTTCGTATATATGGTTATGGGTTCGATGCCTAAATCTGGTATAATTTTCCTAGTTTCGTCCAGATGGGCTTTCTTTTTCCATTAATGTTTCACGTTTAATTGTCTATGCAATTCGTTCAACGGTTGTTATCGAGTTAACGTTATGGTGTGCGAGAGGTCACCAGGCGAGGTCAAGATCTAAATTAGTTCATCTTTTTGCCCAGCGCAGAAACTACGGGTAAACACTTTTAGTCACTGGCGACGAACGGTTAAACTCAGCATCTGTTACATTTAGTTTTGTTAACGACTTTTCTGTTTTTGCTCTCTCTGTCTTTATTAGTGATTTTCTGTATGCCATCTTGTCATCAGTATATCAAATTATTTAGTTTATTCAATTATAGACTCAAACTAGTTCTGTTATATATATATATATATATATATATATATATATATATATATATATATATATATATATATATATATACAACACACATATATATATATATATATATATTATATATATATATATATATATATATATATATATATATATATATATATATATATATATATATATATATATATAATATATATATAGATATATATGTATATATATATATAATATATATATGTATGTATATATATATATATATATATATATATATATATATATATATATATATATATAGTATGATGTTAAAATCATGGAACAAATTACCGTATAATACAAATTTTTTATTCCATTTGAAAACACAAACTAAAAACGTATAGCTTAATTGAGTTATTTTACATCACAGACGATAAATATTAAAAGATTCTGTTTTATTCGTATCTAGAAATTTCACAATATAGCGCTGGGGCACTTAATCACTCATTCGTCACTAATTAAGGAATGAAATCCAGCAATTCTGACCTACCAGAATTTTCTTCGTACTAATTCATTTTCCTCGCTCGATGGACTAATCTCTCTTTAATTCCCCAACTTTATGGGATGATTGTGTAATAAATCTCTTTCCTGGACGTTCTTTATCATTAGCATTCCGACCTTTCCATGTCTCGGCTTCTACCAGTTTCTTCTTCATGCACTGCATTATCGGTTTAGGTGTGGAGACTGTTCCAATAGAAATTTTCATAATATCTAAATTTTCCTAAGCCAGGAAAGCATATAAAAGAGGAAGATGTAATTAATATCTTGTAATAATTCAAGAATTAGGATGTTCGGTGATTAAGTGTGGTTCTTCCTCAAACTTTGATATCTTCCTGGTCCTGAATAAGAAGTATTACTACAATTTTAACTTATCAAAATTATGAAAACAATTTCCTTTATTCAGAAAATACCCTATTTTTCGTGACATGATAGGCAGTTAGATACTAATTACAGCGTCAGGAGAGAGCGTTTCGTTCTGAAATTTCTGTATCTTGTAATCAAGTCTGGCTTACATTCGGAACTATCCAGTGGTTAAACATATGAAAATAAACAATAGAATTGAGAAAAACTGACGTAGTCATTGATATGATTTCACTTCTCCTTCTCTGTGTTTATGTGTCCAAGGATATTTCTTCGAAAAGGTGTGTTTATCACTTCCTGTAAAGTTAATTTTCAATCGTTTCGTTGTTCCTCTGCTGTTTTCCTACTTTGTGCTCATGCTGATGTTTCTTTGACCTTTTATAAAAAGAAAATAAAAAAAGACTTGATTTTGAAGAACGTTTCTCACCAGAAATTTTGTTTTGACTGTCAAAAGAGAAGTGAGGTTAGTTCAGTTGTTTTTTCATATTTTTTACTCTCTCTCTCTCTCTCTCTCTCTCTCTCTCTCTCTCTCTCTCTCTCTCTCTCTCTCTCTCTCTCTCTCTCTCTCTCTCAAAACAACGATGGTACCTAAACAACCCTTAGTAACAAATCAGTTCAGTACCAAAAAATTTACATTGCCCTTTTAGGCATCCCATTTGCCTTCTAGTGGTGTACCAGTATTAGGAAACTGGTAATTTCGATTCTTTCAACATTTTCAAAAGAATAGCTATGCATTTGCCAAAAGAATCCTTTTCTTGATTAGAAATTAATACTCTAATTTCTAACAGAGTTTATAAAATAAATGGATTATATTGGTCGTATTTCAACAATTTCCTAATGAATTATCTTTAATACCTAAATAATAAAAAAAAACATTCTGAGTTTACGTGTTCCTTATTGGTCAAGGCAACGAAGTCTAAGACTCTTCGAAATAGGAATAATATCGATCTGAGTATTCCCCAACAATAGATAGTAAACTTCGTCGCTAGTCGACATACTCTTCGTCTAAATAAGGAGTGTTACTGAAGAAAGTAAAGCACCCACTCCTAAGGAAAAGAAAAGTTAGTACGATAACATGAATGAATCTGCAAAGATAGTATCGTATGTTTCCGTAATGGTCCTCATAGTGTATTACTACTGTAGATTCAGCAACAAACAATCAATTTCAGAATAAACAAAAGAACCTTTTTCATGGTGAGTTGCTTCTCTACATCGGTGAAAAAAGTTTAGATTGAAAAAGTTTGTTAACAATTCACTAGGGTTTACCTGATACTCAAGCAACTTTCAGCAACAGTTGTCTTACGTACGTAATACCTCAAAGAGAGAGAAGGGGTGGGGGGATGGTTAGTGGGATGTGGATAGATTTCATTACCTATTACATAAATTTTTGAATTCTTTTTAGTATCGTCCAAATGAATTTTACGATAGGTAGCAAAATAATTAAATTTAAATAGCGGAATATGTTATTACACACAGGGAGAGCGAGAGAAAGAGCTCAGTGGAACAACATCCGAAAGTTTGGTTCGATTTCACTGTCAATGGTTCGATCCTGACCTGCCCATAACGATCGATATAACTGTAATTGGGCATCAGAATCAACTTAGATCTGGAAGAGTGAACCATCTTGGCTTCAAACTCCTCTGAGGGAACAAAAGGGCTTCATATATTAATAGGCCTATATATATATATATATATATATATATATATATATATATATATATATATATATATATATATATATATGTGTGTGTGTGTGTGTGTATCTGTGTGTATGTGGGTTCTAATGAAAGTCTCTTGCTCATCTCAAATATTTCATATTTTCCTTGAAATACGATTCGATTTATTTCATAAAGCATCGTTGCCGCTACTTTTGATGTCTTTCGTTGATTTACGAACAATATGCCAATTCTGTTTTAATTCCCTCTTCTTTAACACTTGCTGTAATTGGTCCTCTGTCGTTATGCAATGCTATTGGCAGAAAAAATAAAATGATTCCAATTTCTGACTGGGGCTGTCTGTACAGAAAATTAATATCTTTTTTCCATCTGATTGAAAAACTGAGGTAACAGGATTAAAATGGTGTCATCAATACGTAAGGCTGTTTTTACGCATTTCAGTATCTCAGTTGATGATGGAGAAGTAAAAGTAAATTGATTTATTATAGGGAGGAAACAAAATTTCTTATGACGCTTGATATATTTACTACACTCGAGTGTATGGAAGATGAGTAACAATAACTAATATCTTTTGTTTCTTGAATAGTAGAACAATAGTAATTGTATTATTATCATCACACTGGTTGAAAAAAAAGCTGACGGTAATTCGTTTTAACATAGACTGTTCGCTAAATTCTCAGAAAAAAAAAATTACTTACTTTCCAGTATTGCTAAACCTGTAAATATTAGTTGCGAAGCCCCAAAGAAATATGGCAAGAGGGAGCTTTTCCAAGTTACACCACAGTGATAATAAAATTCCGAAGTCTGGAAACTTTCGGTTTCAAGGATACCTCTCCCCGCAATATTGTTGTCCACGTTAGTAATTGCATCTGAGTTGTGAGCGAAATAGGTAATTACCCCCAAAATACACAGCAATTTGGAACTGTTTGTTTTCATCCGTCCTGTCATGAAATAAGCGGTAATGGGCCCCTTTCAATTACTCTCAGCGAACGAGAAAATTAATCAAAACACTGACGTCCCTTATCAGTGTACAAAATTGCTCACTTTTTCATTCTTTATGAACAGCTGAAATAAATTGAATGGAATGATATCAGCGAGGAGTATGAATAGTGACAATTTTCCTTTTTATTAAAGGTAAAGAACTTATGTATTTTGTCCACCAACAAGAGACCCAAAGGTGACATGGCGTTTAAATAACGTTTAAATGAAAGTTGTGATGATATGTAATTGAATATTAGGAAAGGCAGTTAGGAAATAAACGCAAAAACACTCTCCTTGCAATTCAATTCTTTCACTACTTCAATATTTTAGGTCAGAATTGATTGTATTCAATACCTGATTATGATAGTTTCACTAGAATTTTTCATTACCCTTAGGTAGTGGAGGAGAGATGCATATATATATATATATATATATATATATATATATATATATATAATCAGAAAGCTACAAAAGTCCTTTAATATTGTTTTCACTCTACCTCGGAAGTAATATATTTTCATATATGTTACCGAAGGGAATTTTAGGTGATAATAAGTCCACCGTCCGTGGGATCGAACCAGCGACGGACGGGGAATCAGGACTACAGTGACACACTAACCAGTCGTCCCACGGGACGGTGGACTTATTATCACCTAAAAAGACCCCTTCGGTAACATATATGAAAATATATTACTTAGGAAAGGTAGTTAGTGAATTGGATATTAAAGGACGTTTGTAAGCTTTTGATTGATTGTATATGAATCACGGTGATGTGATAAATAGTCATATATATATATATATATATATATATATATATATATATATATATATATATATATATATATATATATATATATATATATTTATATATTGTGTGTGTGTGTGTCTATGTGTGAATTATTGAAATATCTAACAATTTATATATGGTAATTTATATATGGTGTGAAGTATTTGATAATCAATGAGGACTTCATGTTGACAACGTTTCCCAAAGATGCCCTGTGTTGATTTGAAGGTCACCCTTTTTCGACGGTAAATTTGAACAGCTATTTTCCTCTGAATAACACATTCCTTCAAAGGTAAATGTTTGCTAAGTTAATTGGTTGCCTGATCCCTCGGGTTGCGTAAGAACTAGAAAACCTTTAGCCTGCATAAGGCGTCAAATTACACGCTATCTTCTTTATCTCGTAAGTGTCTTCCACTTACCTTACTTGAAATCTCCTCTGAGAGTGATGATAACTGAGATAATCTTACATTTGTTTGCTTTTGTATAAACTCGCGTCGGTAAGTGTTTACGTAGTTCGTGAGGAGCGGAAAAATAACACCTTTCGTTCCTCTGCTTTATTTATTCATGGACTCGGGTAGTTTTCGTGTATTTCACCAAAGTAGATATACTCCCGAGAGTTTTACTAATTCCTAGAAACACTTCTTAATTTTTCCTTTTAATTATTGAATGAACTGAAAAGCGTTGATATAAATAACGGAGAGACAAACATACATTGGGACTGGTAAAAGTAATAGTGATAACCATTATTATTATTCACAAAGGAATTAAGTCTTTTAGGTTAATTTACGCTAGAGGCAACAATACGGTGCAAGTCTGCGACAACAACCATTCTTATGCCTCTAAAGATTATAATAATTCTTTATATTTTTTTTAACTCACAGATATCTCCAGGCAATCGATGTTAACTTGCATAAAATTGTTTGCAGCCATTTATCGTCTTCTCGAAAAAGAGGCTATCATAATACTACAATATTTTTATTGGTAAAATATCTATAAATATATATTTATGAACGATTCCAGATCTTTGTAAAATCATGACAGATTATTTCTTTTTAGAATTAAAATAGTACCAACTGGTGAAAGTTAAGTGTGAGTAAGAATCTTTTGTCACCTCTGCAGCACTTTAAATTTATGAAATACATTTTCCCTTTCTTTCTTTGCCCTGTGTGGATACAAGAAACATATTGATCGTATATACTCATTTCCATCTTTCTGTCATCGAGTACAAGATATTAAAACCTTAATGGAAATTTGGATGTATGTATACAAAGATATGCTAAATGGAACAGAGGATCAGGTGCTTTATTTTATATAACATTTATTATTTGTTCAAGTGGATTAATTTCTCTATTTTTGTAAAGATAGAAGACTTGATTAAAACAGTTATATATACACAGACACATATATACACATACATTCACGCAGACAAATTTATATATATATATATATATATATATATATATATATGTGTGTGTGTGTGTGTGTGTGTGTATGTGTTTGTGTGTATCACTAATAAACCACTTTGCACTAAAGTTTGGGGCTCCTTGAGAATTCCTCTACCAACTTTGGAATTTTTTTTCCATTCCCTCTGCTACAAAATTAACTTGTACTGTTCAGGTGAATTTGGAAAGATAGAGAGAATAATGATATATCTTTGCAGAGAGAATAATAATATATCGTTGTTTCCCCACCTCTGGTATCACTCTGGAGAATTTACGACTCCTGGAAACTCAATGACCATCGAAAAAAAAAAAAAAAAAAAAAAAAAGGCAAGATATGACTTATTCATGGAAATATGTAAATGGAAGCTGCCGGGTGAGAGCGATCCATCCATCCCGTGGCATATATGTTGCACTAAAGGCCTGTCAAATATTTGATGAATGGCAAACATATGGCCAGAACCGTCGGCGATACTTTTATTTTTCTAACTCTCACGTCAAATTCTTTATTGCTTTATAAATATAAAGTAGTAAGAAAACAAAAATTGTCAGGTAGCTTGTCAAACTTCTGTCAAGGAAGAAGTGTTTTCTTAATTATGTAGGCTTAGAATGTGACACTTAACACTAATAAACCAGTAATTATAATTATTAATCTTAGTCCGGTTCAGAAAACGTTCCAAGGTAAAATCCTCTTATATAACATATAGCCAGCTCCAATTTAATGTTGTCATTTGCTAATAGTGTTGTAAGGGTTTGATGTTTATTTGCAAAATGACGTTTACAGTCGTTCCGGAGTACTAAAAATAATTTGGTCATAAACGTTCCTGACATATGACCAAATCTTCTTTGGTAACATTTTCAAGAATAATTCCTCCCTAAAGAACAAAGATTTCTGTACCCATATGATAAATATTATTTTCCTGAATGGACCATTGTTAAAGTTGGTTAAGAGTGACTTTAGGAATGGAGTAAATATCTGTAACACAACTTCGTTGGTAACATTGTTAAGAATTGGTAGAAAGAAAAGAATGGAAAATGCATTCATATTTGGGTAAGTTTCTATTCCGATCGATGTCTCGTTGAGATGATCGTTTTAGAAGACCCTGTGAACTATCCGGAACTTGTTTTATATTGATATTTAATGGGTAGAACTCAAAAGATTTTCTTAGGCGAGGAGAGAGAGAGAGAGAGAGAGAGAGAGAGAGAGAGAGAGAGAGAGAGAGAGAGAGAGAGAGAGAGAGAGAGAGAGGGCAGCAGACTAAATATAAGAAATATATGTTTGTTCAAGTAAAGAATTTGTGAAAACAATATCCGAAGTATTGCTCATGTAAGCAATAACGCTGCAATATATCGAAATACCACAATATAACACGTCAAACAGTGTCCATTTCGCTTCTGACGCAGGTGTTACCGTGTGAAATGGGATATTACCCACGTTGATTCACGTTCGACTGCCCGGTATCACTTTGATATTAATTCCCCAGCCTTCGAACACATACATCTGAGATCGACTGGGTAAAAACAGATTCAGTGATAAAAAACAATTATATAATTTGACCTAATTTTAACGCAAGGGTTTCCTATATGTTAACACGTCGGCTCATTGTTAATTATAAATAGTTAGTCTTTATGGACATACAAAAACACAGACAAACTCACATTAAAAATATATGTTACAATAAGACTGTGAAACCAGGGATTTCACGAAATCACTTACATTTCCAGGAAATTCGTGAAATCACCAATTCACTTAGGGACACGATCCCCGAAGGGCTAGTACTAAACACGGCGAACAGTGGTTCATCTACTGTACACTGTTTCGCCGTGTTTAGTACTAGCCCCTCGGGATCAAATTTGTTTCTCCCTGTTTAGTACTAGCTCCTCGGGGATCAAATGTTCGTAAGTGCGTATTATCATCTATCGTTGGTATAATATCCGCATTTTATGTTTTCTGTTAATCCTATCGTCTAAAATTCTGGCCCAGAAAACCTTTGAAAATGACGAAATGAATGATGCTGAAGTCTTGAAAGTTTCGATAATTAATAGCTAAACAGTCGTGCGAATGTTTTACGAGTCGATTTTATTTTCGTGGAAAAAATATAAACAAAACTTGTTAATGGAGAAACTTTCCCGTTTTGAAAGTTCGTTAAAAGAGTGGCTACTTCGCCATCTTCCAGAGCAAAAGTTTTTATTAAAAACCACAGAATTTCTTCTAATGTAAAACAACAATAGTAACATAAAGCATTTTTCAAGATACGGAGATCCAAAAAGAGTAAAATTCTTGCAACTGGCTCGACAATCTAAGCTACGTTCGGTTGTAAAGTGAGCTCTACGAATAAAAGAATTGACCTAGCTTAAATTTAACTGATACAAAATATAGATGGTTGTGAACATTGGCTTCAAGCCGCTTTGAAAGGCATAAAATTTTTGTTTATATTCATCCTAAATTTCTTCGAAATTTTCACCGTAATATAAAATACAAATAAAAACCGAACTGCAATTAAAATCAACGTAAAGAAAAGAAAAAAATTAAGGGACTTTTCGGGGTTAAGTCAATTTTAACTTTATTGTACTGAGTAATGTTAAGGACTCATCAACGTTTTTAAGATAAGTTTTATCTTTAGCATATATGATATTAGTAGAACGTATATAATTGGAAAGGGAACATTGCCTTGACCTGACGTTCGGAGTATCAATGAATATGAAAATAAATTTGGTGGAAATGCAAATTGCGAAGAGGAGACAAATTGTAACGTTTCCTAAGCTCCCCCCACCCCCCCGCCCCCGTCAGAGTAAAGTTCAGGTTACATTGTACAAAGATACCTTTAGCCGATATTTTGGTTGCTGCTTCTTTACCATCAAATAACATGGCACACATTTATCACCGTTATGTGCTTTATTATAAAGGGGAAGTTTTCTCGATTATTATTATATTGTTCCCCTCGGGCGGGTCGAATTTTCATTGGTCAATTTCTGCCTCGGGGGGTCTACGTTGTAAAGCCCGCAGGCGTTCGGACCTTCTTGGCTGTTTTAATCGTGGAGGTGGGGGATTTCTACTGATGTATCGTCAGCTGGTATTACCGGTGTAATGGATCGCCGCGCACTACCGATGTAATGGTTCGCTCCAGGGCGAGTGTGTTTGTACGCCTCTCTCTCTCTCTCTCTCTCTCTCTCTCTCTCTCTCTCTCTCTCTCTCTCTCTCTCCCCTCGCCTCGCCTCGCCTCGCCTCGATGGTACTTCGCTACAGCCGGTTTCGGCTGTTTTTTCCTGACGATTGTCGGGAGAAATTCAGTTTCTGTAATTGTATTTATGCTGGGCTTTTTTTCCCATGATATGCAATGCTTCAAGAAACCAGGGGCGTTGTGGTGAGAGAGAGAAAGACGTACACACGACACACACACTCTGGAGCAATCCATTACACCAGTAATACTAGCGGCGAATACATCAGTAAAATCCAAGAAGGTCCGAACGGCTGCGGCCTTTGCAGCGTAGATCCCCCGTAGCAGAAATTGACCAATGAAAATTCGACCCACTAAGACATCAGTTCACCTTTCCTGCTGTTATTATTATTATTATTATTATTATTATTATTATTATTATTATTATTATTATTATTATTATTGTAGGGTCTTTCCCAACAAACGGCCTAAATCACCTGCTGATATAAGACAAAACTAAAGCGATGCGAAAGATATAGGAAAACAGCAATAATACTACAAAAATTATCGAAATAAAAATCACCAAGAACCACAGTAGTTAGAAAGCGATAATATACATAATCGATAATGGTAAGAAAAACTGTAGAGGTTAAATAGTGAAACGAGAGAAACATAGAAATTCACCTTATTAAACCTCATGTACAGGCCTTCTCATGAAGACAGTCATGTTCGAGGTCAAAGTAAGATTCATGTCATGAGATTTTTTTCATCACATTGTTAATTACTGTTTGCATTTAATTAATACCGGAAAGCGGCGAAAGAAATAATCCCGCTGAAGCCCTCTACATGACGAGTATCCACTACATACGTTGAGGAGAAAGTAGAGAAATAGCTGTGAAAAGACAAAGGAAAAAATCATGATGGACTGAAAGTCATATTTTGCTTTCCTCTTCAGTAAATGATTTCCTCAAAAAAGATGCAGATGGGTCAAACATTTTTCCCTGTGACCGGAGGGTTATATCATCAAATGACATAAGACTTTATTCTTGCTGCTCAAATATTTCAGGTTTTGACGTCAACTGATCGTCATTGGAGGAAAATCATTCCTCCAAAAATCTTGTTAAAAGAATGAATTAAATATATTTTGTATAATAATAATAATAATAATAATAATAATAATAATAATAATAATAATAATAATAATAATAATAATAATAATAATAATACAATAAGTAGTTCACTTTCTAACCTAGATATCATTTATAAATAAAAAAAAAACAGATCGATGTTATATTCATAAATGACGTTTCAGTTTTTTAGAGAAATATAAGCTGTATCAAAGAAAGAAAATACTTATGAGGCAAATTTTAAATTTTATCTTTACTTTATATCCTACTGCTAACAAGCGCAATAGGTCTCTAGGAATAATTTTTTCATGTTAATTTTGAAAGACTTTTCTGAAATTTGTCAGAGTTTTTCCCAATCCCCCCCTCCCTGCCTTTATCCCTTATTATCACCATCCAGACGGAACACTAAAAAACAAGTCTTGCAGTTATTTATATAGTGATTATGGGGGTCGATCATTTTTTTATATAATGCTAATGGGCGTGGGCAATCTTTTTTTAACGAGTCGACATGCCAATATGCCTCTAACGAGATAGCTCTAAATGGGCAATTCATTAGCCAAATTCTCTTGCTTTACGATGACTTGTCCTTGTGACTAGTGAAAAGTATTTTGTCACTTCTGATAAGTCAGCTTAATTAAACCTCTCTCTCTCTCTCTCTCTCTCTCTCTCTCTCTCTCTCTCTCTCTCTCTCTCTCTCTCTCTCTCTCTCTGAACTTATTCCTGTATGTAAATTTATTGTCTATCTGGATTTCAGAGATTGCATAAAGTATCTTTAATATGAGAATGGAAGTTTTGAAAATTAGGGGAAAAAAATAATAATGTTTAATAGCTAACTTATAAAATGTCTACGAAAATGATTAGCTCCTATAGTGAACATAAGCAATATATCTTTGTATTGTGTTTCCTGGCATCTTTTTTTTATCATTCCGATAATAAATATGGAAAATTTGCTACTTAAACTCAAAAGTTCTTAGCATTCATCTATTTATTAAAGTAATCGCATTTCATATTTTTATTAAGGTTTATTGTATCAATCATTAGTCATAGGCAGTAAGAGAGATTTGCTTGGCCACATTTAATTTTCAAATAAATATAATTCTATAAAACATTTGAAAAAGAAGAAGTTTAGAAATATTTCATTGCCTTAGTGTCGTCTTTCCCGTGGGGCACTATCTGTTTTTTTCGCTCTTCTCCGAAAGGAACGGTCATATTTAAGAGTGACTGAGTTTATTTTAGTCTCGGTGAAAACAGCAGCGCCATTTTACCTGAATATGTGGTACCACGTAACCAGGTCAGAGCGAGCCAGTGAAGTGCCCAGAAGTGCCAAGAAGTTAAAGACAAGTGCCCTTCGTAATTAAAATTTTCTTCTTTTATGTTTCATCTCTTCTTGTCTTTTGTCATTCCTTTGTTGTTGTTGTTGTTTTGAAAATTGTGAACACGGGACATTTTTGTCCAAATAGCATTTACTCGGAATTTTATCTTTAACTGCTCTGAGAGTAATTATATCTAAAATGTATTAATAATAATGAGAATAATTACCTTTTAAACGCCCTAATAATGCTGAGGATGATTACTTCTAAAAGGCTTAATGATAATTACCTCTGAAATACTTTAATCAGTTCAAAGTTTGAGAAGCTGAATTGTATGGATATAATTATAAAAGATCAGAATAAATGTTTATATATGTATGAAAGAATGATACATATAAGAAAAGTGTGAAACTGAAAAAGCCGGTGAAAGAAAAGTAAATGGACAAAGATGTATTTGCTAGAGTAGTAAAAAAAAAACCGTGTTTTTAAGAAATTTTATGATAAGGTTAGGAAACTATATGAATAATTTTAAACCAAACTCTAATATCTTTCGGACTTTATTACCGAAAACCACAATCTTCAAAAACAGCTGTTACGTTGACCAGCTATTCATATGATAAATCATTTGTTCTTTGTATGTTACAATAGAGTCAGAGAGAGGGGACTAATTAAGATGTCGGAAACACAATACAGTCTTTCCCCCACAAACGCTTTGTTTTATGAAGAAGCCAATAATATATTACCGAGCCTTTGGTGAGAATCTGAAAGGTAATATATCTTGTCCGTTTGGTTTGTTACCTTAATTACAACTGGAGCTCAGCACTCAATCATGCAGCTAGGTAATAAGATTTTCGAACGGATGAATGAAATATTGCTGTTACTGAGGGACCGACGTTTTGCTTTTTCACTTTTCTTTTACCAGAGGATTATAAAACGGTTTTTGTTTTTTTTATTTTTTTTTTCTTACTGGACAGAATTTTATAGCACGAAGTGGGATAACATCAGCGTTCATTGTACACGTTTCAAAAATGAAAAGAGCTTATTAACAATAATCACTCAGAATCTCTCTCTCTCTCTCTCTCTCTCTCTCTCTCTCTCTCTCTCTCTCTCTCTCTCTCTCTCTCTCTCTCTCTCTCTCTCTCTCACACAGATATTACAGTCTTTTTTACAGGATGTTAATCATAAAGATAATCTCTGCACTTAATTAACATTTTACGCTCGATCGCGCAGACAGTTTGCTCCAAAAGAAATATAAAAGACTCCTGTTGTAGATAGATACATACGCTATAAAATTTAGTCTTATTATAACCAACTCAGTGCACAGTGGTTTAGCAAACGGTAAAAGTGTTGTTCTAAAGTCACCGGAAATCAAGTTCGGGTGAATAGTAAAATATACACAGAAACCCATTAATTACACGAAATATTTTGAGACTAATATATTGAATAACCGTCATAATCACGAAAAAGAAAGTCTAACATTTCTCAAGTTCTCTGTTATTTTCAGTCTCTCGTGGTGTTTTTCCGAGAATCTTATATATCTGTTATGTTGTACTTACGTAAGAGAGACACTCCCATGAGATCTCCGGTTTGGAGTAAGTGGCACACGCAAAAATGAAATAGTAAAAAATTCTAGACGAATACATTTTCTGAATGAGACGTCTATCATGTTTGAAGAGATTTGAGCTCAATGGGGAAAACCATGCGTGTAAACTATGGAAGAAAGAATGATACGTTACAGAAAAGTAGAGGACGTTCAATTCTGTACTCAAAATTTTCGCTTCGATGAGCATGAATGAAAGGTATTTTAGGACATACAAGCTCTGTACGAAAGAATATCCAAAGATGAAATTCGTTTTTACTCAAGAAGCATAGTTTCATATCAAATCTCTCTCTCTCTCTCTCTCTCTCTCTCTCTCTCTCTCTCTCTCTCTCTCTCTCTCTCAGTATATATATATATATATATATATATATATATATATATATATATATATATATATATATATATATATATATATATATATATATATATATGCACACATATATACATATGTATGTATATATGCTCATTACATTTACATTATTATATATATATATATATATATATATATATATATATATATATATATATATATATATATATATATATATATATATATATATATTGAGAGGAGGAGAAAAGAAGATGAAACTGTGCTTCTCAGTAAATACAGAATTTCACTGTTGGATATTCTTTCGTATAGAGCTTGTAGGCCCTAAGATACCTTTCATTCATGCTCATTGAAGCAAAAGTTTATATATGTGTGTGTTTCTGTGTGTGTGTATGAATGTATGTAAACCTAGTTATTTCCTATTTTTGCTCTTTTATTCTTTGCTGGAGTTGCGCCAGCGGGAGGTGACATACTGGCCCTGAGTTGTTACTAATATAGACATATTTGAATCAATGAAATGCTAAGGGATTCCACTAGAGTCACTATCTTTCATTTCATTAATGGTGCACTTTTCCGCTGCATTTATAGAAGTCCACTTTCTTATGCACATTGCTAAGCCAAACACTATATGTATATGGTATTTTAAAATGGAATTTCATAAACAGCATAGCTAACTCATGCACTGTTGGGAAGAAATCTAAATAAAGTGAAAGTTCAAACTGGTAGTGATTCCTAAGCTTAGCAGACGTGAAGGGAACATTTTACTATTCTGTTTTGGTTCCTGCTGTAGGAGATTGCATATTTCAGAGACGAGCGTTTTATGTACCCAAGTCCCTACAAGTTTGTAACATGGTCAAGAATAAGGGAAATTAAAACCTTTTACATTCTAATACAAAAAATCCAGCGTTTCTTTGCCAAGTAAGCGTCCCTTTATAGTTTTTATAACATCCATACATAGAATTGTTGGTGTCTTTTTAAGAAAAAATTCTCACCTTTTATTCCTTCCTCGGTGTAAAATGTCTGAAGGCGGTGTCATTCCCGACAAAGAGGCTGAAATGCGACGTGTTTTACCTGAAACCTAATATATCCTTTAATATATTTTCGCTGCAGAATGTAGTTAAAACAATAACGTTTATTCAAGTTCCTTTCGACGACATTTTATATTATCTGAGATGGTCCTCATCTTACGAAGATTAAAAGGGCACAATTATGGAACACAAAGTACCAAAATATGAGTGAATAACAAAGTGCAATGTTCCTGAACAACTAAATGCTCTTTGCGGTATGAAATCATGTATGTCTTATATTCTATTCGTTTGTAAAACATCATGTTAGGATACGTTCTTCTTGGTATTCCATGAATAAATTTACGATTTTATGTCTTCTTCTTCTTCGTTTTAACGTGCTTTTTTCCAATTTTCTGTATGGGGTAAGCACGATGCCTTCTTTACGAAGGACTTTGATTTGGCGTTGGGGTAGGCCGTAGCCTCGATCGGGTGCCCTGCCTGACATCGCTTAGACCCCGGTAACGATGTGTACCACAATAATATTACTGATTTTAGATATTCATAGGTCCACATACAAGGAATATATATGGTGATGTTGACGATTATGATCTTTGAATCTGTTTTATTTCAGAACTGAATAGAAATGTATTGAAAATTAATCTTGTAAAATCTTAACGTATAATGACTGGTAGACTAATCTCGATAATAGTATGATATGGTTTTCCTGGTCATTATCAAACTCATTTTATTTTTGCTCCTAATCATCTTCTCTCAAAATTAAATTTCCATTATCTTCTGATACTTTACTATTAGAAGACAAAGGCCTTTCGAATTCCTGCTCTTGAAAAGAATTTCCCTGTCATTCGCGACAATACAAAAGCAAATGAATGATTCCACCGTCGACATATGACACCTTCCACCAGAGACCTTGATCGTTCATTGACGTTTAATGATATACGAACCACAATACGTGAGGAGCATCACTGTTGTTAAGGGACCCACCACTTTAAACACACGATTATTCCAGTGCTTATTTTATACTGCAGGAAGGAAGCGAATTCCGCTTATCTTCATCAATATCTGAGGCAGAACCTGCTTCCATCAGCGATTGTACCTTGCTGTGACAACGGTCATTTGGTGGCTCAGTGTTTGAATGGACTGCCCACCAGCATTCATGACAGAGATAACAGGATCATTTATTGAGGTGCCTCACACGAGACAGTCGCGCCTGGCTGTGTCATAGGCATCCTAGAAGTTAGAATTGCTTATTTGGGTTATATTTGGTGCAGAGAAAGAGAGAGAGAGAGAGAGATAGAGATAGAGAATCTGGGCATCGATCCCGCTGGTAATTAATAAAAAAAGAAACGAAAATCTTAGATCATATTTGAAATTTGGTCATTTTGTAATTGCGACTTACTTTACATCATAACCCACTCTGTTCTAATTGCAGTCCAATCTGTTTTTAATGTATTGTGTGTTCTATGATAGAACTAGCATACAATTCATTTACGAACCGACTAACTTATGAATGTTATGAACGGCATGCAGGTAGCAAATGGCAAAATAACTAATTTTCTCAGTACATTTATCAACTGGAAAGTGACTGCAATCATTTGGGTATAGAAATAAGCAAATAACTAAACCAACAACGAAATAGGATGGGGGCATTTATAGAAAAGAAATCAAGGAAAAATAAGTAAGAAATCCACTCTGTCTAATCAGCGTCGCAACTGCCTTTTCATTTAGGATGGTGAACGAATCCTTAGTTAAACATTAAACAAAGGAACAGCCACTACTAGAGGAAAACCTGCTATCTGTATTATTAACAAAGAAAAAAATAGAAAACGATGTGCATTTGTCATAAATGAAACACATTTGAAGTGTAATCCCTTCAGCAAAGGTCGTTATTAAATATTGCGTGTAATTGTAAAAATTAAATAGTATTTAGTGATATCAGATGTATTGAGTTTGCTTTCAAGCATTTTATGATTTCTTGCAACGAAAAAAAAGATACCTTATAAACATGAAAAGGTATTGGATAAATGGCTAAAATATTGAGGTAAATTATAACCCAGGGCACCCTGTCTCCAAGGCCCCTATCCCCCACGAAAAGTGGCGTGTGCAGTTAATTAACAGTTTGCATAGATATAGCAGGACTCTATAAGAAATGTTTCACGCGAAATTTCTGGTCCCTAGAGAGTCTTGATTCTCCCTTGTCTGATTCACCTTTTCACCTCACGTCCCCTTGTTGCTTCAATAATCTTATTTCAATTTGCCGGAAACTCTGCTCGCGCTGATGGGCAGAATTTCACTGGAGCATGAATGGTCGGAAACATTCTACCTTCTCTTGAAACATCAAACTGAATGAAGAGTGCCGTAGATCCTTTTAAAGGATTTGCTGAGGTAAGACAACGGATTTGTTCTCAGCCGCTATGAGAAGCTGATATATTTAGATATTGGTGTATTTTCAATACTTTCTCGGTTTCTGCGCATATCCCTCACTTTAATTTCTTATAATGGTAGTACATTACTTTTTCGTATATTATGTAAGTGCTACAAGCGTCAAAAACAGTATTGGAAGGAAATGGTTGATAATTACTCTCTCTCTCTCTCAAGTAAATTTATGGGTAAAATGTAAATACATAATATATATATATATATATATATATATATATATATATATATATATATATATATATATATGTATGTGTGTGTGTGTGTGTGTGTGTGTGTGTGTGTGTGTGTGTGTGTGTGTGTGTGTGTGTGTGTGTGTATTCATCATGTACAATTAAATGATGGACCTGGGAACAAGGGTATATAAAAAAGATTGAACCCAGAGTCTCGGAATTACTTGCATATTACAGAAACCTAGGTTGTAATCTTCATGTATTTTAAGAGATTTTGTTTCAAATTATTTATCTAATCTTATTCCCAGGTCCTTCGGTAAATGCGTATGTCGAATATATATATATATATATATATATATATATATATATATATATATATATATATATATATATATATATATATATATATATATATATATATATATATATATATTTGACAAACGCAATTTACATTCTTACTAAAAGCGTAATATTTTTCCCGAAATTTAGTGTTAATTATGCACGTTGCTCCTTCGGAAAAATAAGATGAAAGTGATCTAAAGTCTTAAACATTTTGCACTAATTGCACTCGTTATTTCATTCAGACTACATAATCTTAAAATGTAAATAGGATGTGTTTTCTTTCTGCGTAACTGTATCAGTTAGTCGTGTTTTTCTTTCAGCTACTAGAGCGATCTCCAAATAACGATATAAAAAATAAAATTATGACAAATTTGCATTATGACATCTCTTGATTAGTGAAAAATCTGTTGTAAATGAGAGAGAGAGAGAGAGAGAGAGAGAGAGAGAGAGAGAGAGAGAGAGAGAGAGAGAGAGAGAGAGAGAGAGAATTGATCGAAAGTGGACGAGCGTATTTTGGTAAGGAGCCAATGACTTTCTTTATTGAACGCCATTCATAACTGGGAATCAGTATCTCATAACAGTATGTAAACAGGAATCTTTATTCAGTTTGACCTGTTGTAACAAATGCTGTCATATCAAATATAATGTTGCAATTACCGGTATTTTGTCAGTTCTCCTATTTCTTCCCCACACCTACTAAACAAAGTTTTTCCACTTTCCGCATGCGATAGTGCTCGCACATGCGCGTTTTGAATTTCTTATATCGTTTCCTTTCTCCATCTTTTTTCCTCTCATTTTCATGTTTAGATTGTATTTCTTCCGAGCAATATCTTCCACAATCATGTCGTATCGTAAGAAAATCAACTTTAAGCTGGTTTTTCAGGTCAAGGTCCAAACACCGTTTGAAATAGCACTGACCCCCAAAAAGTATTAGCTGTTGCCTTGTTTTTATAAGAGTATATAAGAGCACACCGGGAAGCGTGTCCGATCGGATATGAAAGAATTTTATTGTCATTCTAGTTAGAGATTTGTTTTTAACGAAAAGGAGTCAGATATATATATATATATATATATATATATATATATATATATATATATATATATATATATATATATATATATATATATATATATATATACTATATATATATATATATACTGTATATATATGGGTGTGTATGTATATGTTACAAGGAACAGAATCAACACTTTTTTGAAAGTGTACGTAGCGTAATCCTAGCGATCTTCTTCAGGAAAAAGACGTGAAAAGATTCAACCCATGATCACACTTGCATTCTTTTCCCCCCTCTCTCTCTCACCGTGTATCGACTCTCTCTCTCTCTCTCTCTCTCGAATCCCTCTCTCTCATCGTTTTCCGAAGCTCATCCCCCCGACCTCTCTCATTCTCACAAGTAATTAAATGGACTATTTAGAGAAACACAATCGTTCTACAAAAATAGGTTTATTATTCAAATAACCCAATAAGAAATGAATAAAACAAAGCAAAGATTAAAATGCATAATAAATGAATTATCGAGTCAGATAACTAAACTCTAAACTGCAAAACACTTCTGATTAAAGAAGTCTCATTATGGCTAATAGCCTGGAAATCCCCAAAATCACACATACTCCCAAATCAATAACTAAAGTCATGTCCAAAAAAAAACAGTCTACCACAATTCCACATGTTATTCGAACAAGTCCACAGACATCTGTCGAAAGAATTAAACATGATAGAAAACTCCCAAAAATACATGAAATACAAAACACAATAATGGAAAGTGTAAAATGCATAGCCAAGATATGGCAAACGTAACATAACCAAAATAACAATATGAAAGAGGTATGAATATTCATATTAAATTTCCCACACCAGTTCACAAGTTCATAATGATCAGAAAGTCATGGTAAAAATCACAAGTTCAATTTTCTCCCATAAAAACAGAGATTTGAGACTCTACCTTATCTGCCGATTTTCAAAGCCTGGACCCACTCCAAAGCTATGACTGGACAATTGCAGTTCTATCACGTTAATGAACGATCAAACTCACTTTTAGGGCAGATTTTGGCATAATCTAGATCAAAGTAACGCACGTACTCACGAATATACATAACGCTCCGGAGATCACCTGACCGCCAATATTGCTGAGCTTCTCGCGCAGAGAGCTGAGGAATCAAACTATTTGCTGAATACAAAGATTTTGCAACTGACGGCTCGGTCAGTACCATCTCGCACCGAAAATTCTTTCATCACACCTTAAAGCATTGAAGCTATGAAATGCATATATATGTCCTTTAAATATATATATATATATATATATATATATATATATATATATATATATATATATATATATATATATATATATATATATATATATATATATATATATATATATATATATATATATATATATATATATATATATATATATATAACAAATAAAAGACAAACTTTAAGGAACATTTCGACAAAACTGATACGCATGTTTTAGCACAGGTAGAAACAAGAGCTAATTCTACCTGTGTATAACGCGAGGTTTATATTGTTCTTTTCTATTTCTGCTCCAGTGTGCGTAGAGTTTCTTTTGTCTGGACACACAATCCATTAGTCGCTCCCTGAAAAGATGGCAAAAGAGGACTTTTGTGAAACACTCTTTGTCTTTAATTGAAACTCATGGAAGTGTTTTAGCTCGATTATATCAGACTTTAAAACTGGAGCATTCATTACTAGGACATATTCCCTTCCTTTCCTAATTGATATTTACTTTCTTCAGCTGTCTAACGAACTTGGGAGTATAATCATTAGCAATTAACTTAGCTTCAGTGTTCATGAATGAAAACATCAAATAAATATATGCGATGAGATGAGAAACTTTGTAAATCATGTAAACTTAACATCAGATTATATTAGTGAGCATTTGACCGTTGTTTTAAGTAAGTCGAATGGCGTTGGGGTATTGTCTTCGTTATTCAGGGTGAAATGGAATAGCAGTAACACAGAGGATAGTGCTTTTATTATAATAGTCATGCACATATAGCATTTGTTATATATGGAACATTTAATGTACTTGTGATAGATTAAATCCGTTGCTGATTGAAATTATCGAAATTTTAGTATGCTCATATCTTTTCCCATTGAGTGTCAAATTGTTTTCCTCGTTCTCTTTTGGTTTATACGAGTGTATATTCAGGTTGTTCCCAAACCATTTGTAGAATGGTTCGGGAAATGAATAATGTCGGCAGGAAGGAAGGCAATTCAAGCATTCGACTGACAAATCTCGTTTTCGTAGTCACATTTCTTTCGTCCCCAAATACGATTTCCTTGTCGCTTATTTGTGTTTTGCAACGACCGGTGTGGAGTCCGTGCATGAGGGGCTTTCACGAATACGACTATTAGGTTATGCTTTTTTGGTCATGCGAGTTTATTAGAACTTCATCTCCAAGAGAACCCGTGCAAAATAAAACTGAACTATCCTATCAGTCCTGTCCTCGAACATAATTTTGAATAAGTATTGTCATTAAAAAAAATACAGGCTCCCCTGCTTTCTTCTTGCTACAGATAGCAGCAGAAATAAATAAAACAATTTTCCTGCTCTCCCCTTGCTACAAATAGCGACTTCACAGTGTTTAGCAAAGTTCCCCGGCAACTTTTAGCCGTACTCTTAAATGAGAGAGTTTTAATCCGGGTTCTTCATATTAAGTGAATTCTTCTCCCAAATTGTTATAAACTTTTCCCAGCAGCCTCCTTCGTGACTCGGGTGAGGAAGTTGCTGGGGTACTGCAAAGAAAGAATGTTGTACTGAAAAATCTTAAAAGGATAAACGTTAATTTTCCTTCTTGTATTATTATTATTATTATTATTATTATTATTATTATTATTATTATTATTATTATTATTGTTCGCGGGTTATTAGCCGGCCGGTTAAACTTTGCTATCCGTGTAGACCTGGATTATTTTATTTTGCTGAAAGAAAACGATATCCAAATCCAGGAGGTTTGTCGAACTGTTAAACCGCTACGTTCCGCGCTGCTAGGGGAAAGGGAGCTGGGAATTACTGATGTTCATTATTATTGGCAACACGATGGCTGTGGCCTACCCCAACGCCAAATCAAAGTCCTTCAATAGAAGGTGCTTATATGAAAAATGGGAAAAGCACGTTAAACATCAACGAATTTTTTATTAAGCGAAAAACCTACTGATGCTATTGGCAACACTGTAGAGATCATTGTATATTCATCAACAGCAAAACCTACTGATGCTAAAAGTACTAAAACCTAATAATTTCTATGGACATTTTGTTTTACCATAAAGAAAAAAATCATTTAAATTTATCCTTTTGCATTCAGTCTCATTATCATTATTTTCGCCTCCAGCCATGTCTTTCATAGTCTTTATTTTCCACAAATCTCCACTCATCCCTGGCTTCCCTTCCCACAGCTCTCTTCCCAAATAGGTCTAGGTCTTCCGACCTCTCTGGTGCCTGAGGGCCACAACTGGCACTATCACGCACTATTCTCCCAGGGGTTGTGCGAAGAACAGGTCCACGTTATCTCCGTCTCCCTTTTACCATCTACATTTGGAGCTTGTAAATTCTCCGCATTCTGTGACTATGATCACTTTTAATGGCTACCTGATAATAGAAAACCACAACTACTTCCCAGATTCGTCTCTCGTAAATGCTTTATATCACTACAAAATACCAAATGTAAAGGGAATAAAAAAAAAAAAATGGATCTGAAACTCCTGCTGCAGATATTAGAACGCCGTCATCTCATTTACCTCAGGTGTTTATGTGTCTGCAGAGGACCCTCTTCCGTTTACGATCTCGTGTTTATCGTCCTTCCTTCGCTCGATAGTTCCGTCCTCTTGTGTACATAAACGCTGACAATTATATCGTAACGAAACCCACGTAAAGCATGAAAGGGGCCATTCCACGAACTCGCTTAGGAACCAGGTCGTTCTGAATTGAGGTTTTCATTGGTAATGAGGTCTCGGCTTTGTTTCCTTCTTGGGAAAACTTTATGGAGCTTAGTTTTCCTTTCGTATTTTTGCGACTGGCATTGTTTTCCTGTAGTATCTCGGAATATATTTAGCTAATTTTGTTTGTATAATTGTTCCCAATAGTTAAATGTCAGTTATAAGCATTACCCAATTATAAATAGACATCAGGAGACCACTATGTTCCTTTCATTCTCTCACGTATACCCTTTTTATAAATATGAGAATATTTTATAAGTGCTTGAAGAAGCTCTACTTCAAAGTGTGATTGATTTTGGCATGTGTATGTTTAAAAAATGTTCCTGTAGGACGCCCGTTATTTATTCTCATGCTGGTCCGCTGGTATAGTGGTTAGTGTCGTGAATTCCACTCAGATGTCGCGGGTTCACGTCTCCCCCAGGGCGATGAAAAATCACTGGCTCTGTATCATGATCAGTTACTGTTGCAGTGTTGGGTCTGTTGTGGAAATTTGAAACGAACATTCTTTGGAAGCTTGAATTTCAAGTTAATGGCCCCGGCAATATAACCTATGTGCTCTGGACACCTATGTATTTTTCTAAGTTGTTCCCTTAATTTACTGTTCCCATTACGATTTTAAGAGCAGTGATACCCTGTCTCTTCACCTGAAATTTTCATCATAGTTACGACATCAGCGTCAGCATAAAATAGCCACAAAATATCATCTTTTTTATCAGACTGGAAAAAGTGTTACGGAATGATAAACATTCAAAGTAAATGTATCTGTAGTGATGGATGTGGAGTTTATTTTTTGTTTATATCTCCGTCATTAAAAAGCCACCAGTGGGGTCCTGTACGGGAGAAAAGAAAGCATTCCTGGAACAAGAACGTTCGTAGCCATCAAACTTCCTTCATGGCTGAGAAACCATAATTACAGATCTGAAAGAAAACAGTTGTAAATAGCTCATGACCGAGAGAAAAGACATTGGATAAGAAATATCTTTTCCTAAACATTTCTTTCGGTGTCATATTTTTCCAATGGAAGTTCAGAAATTTCGATTATCGAGATAATAATTACGATATAAACATACAGTTCTAGAACACAGTTTACTGTATAAGTCAGTACACAAAGAGAATAAATAACTACGTATAAAATCACAACATAAATTTTTCTATACGAAATAGACCGTTCGTTCAAAGCCCATATAACTTCATTATATCAAATTGAACAAGTTCTGATTACTCTTAAGTTCTGTGATTTTTAAATGGGCTGAAAAACGCTTTTCATTAATAGATGTGAAACTGTATAAATATACTAAAATATAGCGAAATTCTGCAAGTCATTTAATACATAACCACCATTGATATATGAATGTTGCCTACATCATTCGAAAATTTACCTTATATCTAGAAAGCTATGGTTTATCTCATGAAATTTAGTAGAAAAGCCTACAAACATTCATGTTTATTTTCTAATAGTACTTCTCTTCTGGCTTACAGTTTCAAATTCTCCTCTGAAAAAGAGGAACTATGCCACCTCTCCATAATCTGAGAGTATACGCTGTTTCATTCACATTCTTACATTACACGATTTATTTGTGGTCAGTAAACGGATGGGTGTCCACTAAAAAAAGTCAGTCAACTTCGACCTGAAAAATCATTGAACATCCATTGATTACTGCATTAATCTTAATGAGCCGTTTGACCAGTACAGAAAACTTTCACAAAATTAGTTACTTCATACGCATACAAAGAAGTCCCACCAGTAACCGTTGGCAACCCCAAACAACAATGCACCTGTATATTGACTCGCAGAATTGTTCAGAACTTAAATGTTTTATTTTACTATTTTCGGATATAACAATTTACATTCAAATTGAGCACCCTATGAATACGAGCGAGGACTTTGTTGTATATGCCCGGACGTTTAACTTCGTAATTTGGAATTGACGACCTCTGAAATCCTATGCTAGTAATGAAACCTAATTTGCATATAAATGAGAACATGGACTGCGAGTCGTTCTTTACTCTTTCCATGAAGCAGGGGATATCATACATCATACAATAGGAATAATCAGCTTAATTTTGATGTTGCTCAAAATGAGATGCCGATTCTCTACGTATACACTTTGGGCTTTTAGAGAATAATGCATCAGTCATCGTAGAATTTGAGTAGAGGGATTTGTAAATGGTAATCTTTTCTTAAGTATTTAATTTAATGCATTATTTTAGTATGGATTTAAAGGGCTTGCGATCACCTTCAACAGTTTTATATATATACACATTTACACAAACATATTTAAAATTAAGTTCCTCGTATTTTATGTAATTTCCCCCTTGGAACTGTAAATAAGAAATTCATGTTTCATATACAAACTGTCACTTGGGATAGGTAAGTCGAATATCATTTGCAGAAAACATCAAGAAATTATTAGCATAAGATCAGACTGATTTTTGGGGGGAAGACAAGAAAAAACAACAGAATCCGTTTGAAGTGAACTGGTAAAACAGCTGACAGAATTGACAGGGACGTCAGCATCAACAAAGAAAGAAGACAGGAATGGCTGGATTGTTTGTTACATGAAGTGTATGAGAAAAGAAGAAACGAGAAAAAAAGTCAATTCAATAGTCAGAAAGTGAGAAAGTTCTTGGTGACACAGAAAAACCTTTTGGGAAGTTGCTACAAATTCCGTGTAACGTGTTCGAAACCAAAAGCTCCCTTCTCCCCAAACTCTTTTGGAACTTCAAGCAAAATAGCTCGTCAGTCAAACAGTCGCGAACAATCAAACTGCCACAGCTGACTTTGTTTTTAATGTATATAAGTCTCTGCGTCATCACCCATTACGAGCATGAAAACATTTCTGTGAAATCCTGGAATACCTTTGCTTGCAAGAAAATATATAAAAAGGCATGAAGGCTGCTATTATAACCAGTGGTTCATCATAGTAAAAGGTATTATTACCAACGAACAGTAAAATAAGCAGTATAAAAAGGAAACAAACTATAAATACCAAGTGTCACGAACTTAGAGTCTTCTTCCACGGTCGCTTCAGAACAACCTTGGCTCAGAGATTCCTTGTGGGGACTCCCAGAAAACAAATTTGCATTTATTTCAGAAGCAAAGAAGAGCCCTTGTGCCTACGATATTCAAGGTTGAAGAGCCAAAAGCTGAATTATTCACACTTCGTTTGCAGAAGATGGCGCACCCTCATGACTCTCTGCTGCCTCGTGAAGGTCTCGAGAGTTTTCAGATCATTTTCTCTGCCTTTCAGTCTCTTCGTGTGCGTAATTCTGTACTTTGATGATAATGCTCTATTTGTTGAAATGTTTCCTAGGTCAATTTACAGCGTTTATTGCCTTTCTTCTATAAATATGTTCACACACGTATATACTGTATATACGTATATATATAGGCTATATATATGTATGTATATATATATATATATATATATATATATATATATATATATAGCTATATATATATATATATATATATATATATATATATATATATATATATATACATACATACCATACATACATACATACATACATACATACATATAGAATGATAGTGCATGTACGAACGTTTTCTATCACTGATAAAGTTAAAGACACTTCAGGAATATCTGCGGGAATGATTACGGTTGCGTTTCCATTAATCTGATTGTAGAGAAGATATTGCTTCGTTCCTTTTATCACAATCGCTCAAAAACGGAAGCATTACGAAAATCTATACGGCTCCTTTGTGCGTATTTTCGGACATGTGTATTAAAAAATAAATAACA
>NC_089781.1:14352880-14367880 GCF_040412425.1 Macrobrachium rosenbergii
TGTTTTTATAAATGCTGCATTGAAATGGTTTTTGCTTATCAGAATTTGGAAACAGTATCATTTTCATTACTTACTTATATCAAAAATCATTTTGTCATCGTTTCTTTGGTAACTACATAGTCCCATGTGGAGACCAATCTCAGAACTGACCAGAAGTACCTTCCAGCTTTGTTGTCAGTTCCAATCAAATATTTTTGTCACTCAAATGAAGAGAATGTACAGGGGAATATCAGCTGTACGCCAAAATGTAATAGTCTGAATTCAAGGAAATTATGTAAATTCCATTAACCCGTTCGTTCAAAAAAAGAGCATCAATTTTCGCTTACCACTTTAATGAATCATTAATCTCATTTAAAACGTAGTTTCTTTTAGTACATTAATGACGAATATGTAATAGTCTGAATTCAAGGAAATTATGTAAATTCCATTAACCCGCTTGTTCAAAAAAGCGCATCAATTTTCGCTTACCATTTTAATGAATCATTAATCTCATTTAAAACGAAGTTTCGTTTATTACATTAATGAAGAATATGTAAAAACATTTTCATTACTATCGGAGACGGCAAATAACAGTACTAACTTTATTTCATACAATTTATTGTTCTGCTGTGGTATGGTAATTGGATTATGCGAGAATCATATTATATTCCATCACGTTCTCAGGCATTATATTGCTAAGTTATTTCTTTTGAAAGGAGATGGGGGGAGATTGGGTTTGTATTCAGTTCCTGATGTCACATCATAAAATCAGTAGGATCTTCCTTGTAAAAAATTAAAAAGAGCTAACAAACGCCTAAATAGTATGCTATTTACATAGTTATGAATGCAAATGTTTTTATATATATATATATATATATATATATATATATATATATATATATATATATATATATATATATATATATATATATATATATATATATATATATATATATATATATATATATATATATATATATATATATATATATATATATATATATATATATATATATATATATATATATATATATATATATATATATATATATATATACATATAATATATATTCATATGGTATATGCTATAGGGTGTGTGTGTTAAAGAATATTATTTTCGTAAATCTATACGCGGACATCTAAGCGTAAATTCTTCCTCAAGGCTTCCTCTTCACCTACGTTGTACAGTATTTACAGACGTTGCTATTTAAAATTTATAAAATTCTCTAGTATAACTTTCAATTAATCTTATCTGAGAAAAAAAATTAGCATGTTTTTACTTCTACTCTTGTATTTTGTCGAAAGTTTCCGTTTATATGAAAACGGCAGAGTAGAAAGGTACAGGCACACAAACCTGTCCCCTCATTCCTCATCTGCGCAATATCACGATAATGACAAAATTTCAGACATTCATTTCCATAATGATATGCTGTAGTCCGATAATGAAAGAAATGATTTAGGATCATAAATCACTAAATTTTACTCGTACCGTTCTCTCTGGGTAGAACAGCAGAACAAGCTATTATTGAACGCAGCGGTTAAGTAATTTTTCTTCACGAAAGCCGGCGAAATGCGTTTTCTGTTAAAAACCAGCCACATAATCCTTCTCTTAGAACTCAGTTCCTAAAGTTCTGAGAATTACAACGTTTATTCTTTTGACGCGAATCCACATATAGACTGTCGCATGATTAAACACAATCGCCTTATGTCCAAAGTAAGATATTTAAAATTTTATTGTTCATTAATAAAAGTAGAGATTACACAGTTGGAAATTACAATCGTTCAGGGACATCCAGATATACTGTACCAAATATGGATTTTGCGAAGCTTCTTGTCTTTTTTGTCTGTTCCATGGAATGTCATTCGGTGATTAGCACCTGTCCCTGCTTCCTTATATAAAATTAGTTTATAAACTGAAGGATCTTTCATTTTTATGGTGTCCTACACCATGCAACACTAACAGAAATGTTTGTTGCACCAGTCACTCTCGATGCTCACGCTATCTGTCTTAAATGATATTTTATTTGATGTAATCATATGATGAGTATTTCCATCTAACTGTAATGATAGCATATGAAAAAAAGTGAAACGGTATAGTCAAGTTATTTAAGATTTCTTTCTCGTGTGTGTGTGTGTGTGTGTGTGTGTTTTCCAACACAGGATCCTGAAACTAACGAATGTATAGTGCATTACCTGTATATTTTCCTTCCCATGTACTTGAAGCAGTGGATACCAAATATTCGTCAAGGTTTCTTGTCCCTTTCACTAACATCTCTTGTTACGGTGTACTGTGATGAATAGACCTACTTGAATAAATAAACAAAACACGACTTGTTAGAAAATACTGTTTCATCCGCTTTTCAACACATTTTATCAGTGTGCAAGGATCATGCGCCACGATTATTAAAACTGATGACTGAGAATAAAACCCTTCCTTATTTTAAAGCCAAAGAATATTACTACTTAGTATATCAGGACAGGTGTAAAGTAGAAAAAAATAAGATAGATGATAGTCGGATTGGTAGGACAAGAACAGTGTGGGATTAGAAAAGTAAGTGTGTGTGTGTGTGTGTGTTTGTGGATGAAGTGTTTGTGAAGAATTCTTTACAAAGACTTTATGTAAGAGGCAACGCGGCGGGTGATGATTTTAAATGATAAGGAAGACAAGTGACTGTGAACAATTTAATGCACTTTAGAAGGAAGTGAGGTGTGTGCTTGAAAGTGTAGAGGGGACGGATTTGTTTGGTGTAAAGGTAGATGTAAGACAAGTGTTTTTTTTTTTTACAATATGGTTGTATGATATAATTTACGGAAAAGTATATATATATATATATATATATATATATATATATATATATATATATATATATATATATATATATATATATATATATATATATATATATATATATATATCATTAGTATTCGTTTTTATTGCAGCACCGGCTAAACTTCATCTGAAAATAGCGCACGTGAAAAGAAATCTGTTTCATGAAAGAACAAAAGGAAAAGATTTTCTCACCAGAATGTAAAACTAAAAACAAAATCTTTATAATTTGTATATATGTTGCTAAAGAGAGGGGAGGAAGAATTAAAACCGAGAGACTATATAAAAAAAAAAAAGAATAGCTGAATTTTCACTGCCTTGACTAAATTCAAATTGCAGACCCTCCCGTCAGGAAGATCGTCCATTCCATATAGTGATGCTTCCTGGAATTCCTGGAATCCAGGAAGTGTCTCTTTCACTGATAAGGACTAACTAAATAAATAGATAAAATGATAAATTAAACGTTTATGGTTGATTCTGGATGTGATGCAGAAACCTTGATAATAAAATCGTTGTATCCAGATTTTGCTTTATTCATGTGTTCGGTGATGGAATGAGGGGGGGAAGGGGAAGGAAAGAGGAAGGGGAAGGGGAAAAATGGTCTCCATTTATGCAGAATAAAGCTAAACGGACTCTCTCAGGGTAAAGCTTTCGTGGCTGAAGTACATTAGGCATCTCATCTATATATTTAAGTTTCATTTTATAAAAATGCTTAGGCTGATAATTTTACTAATGTTTTCGGTGGAAATCATAAGGTAGGTGATAGCGTCAGGTTCGCTAAATGAAAATTAGGCTGTTATATTTTTTCAGGGTATGTTTATATGTTCATGAAGCAAGGAATCATGTTTTGTGCACTATATTGTTGTACAATAATTTTTATTTAGTTTTTACTTCCTAAATAGTATACTATGAATGCCAAATTATTTGTAAAAATACAATTGAATATAAAATGCCATCGTGGTCAACACATAAACAATATAACTTATGTTTAGAGTGAGGTCAATGAATCTAACAGAGGCATTTGCATTGCAGAGTAATAGACGTGGTAATGAGACTATATAAAAAAGCGAAAACAGATAAAAAGTTTACGATGTTTACCTGCTTTAACGAAAATTACAATTTTGAGATGGATATTCTGTCTTACTCAAATAAAAGTGGCAAGACATTTTGGATATATATAAAGGCCACCAAATTGGAATTCCAATTTGGATAAACGAAAAAGGATGACTACTTTCTTTAAACGAGAAGTACAAGGGGAGCCCACTGAAGTGATCAGTGCACCTTTGTTTTCATCCATTCATATCTTCTTCTTCTAATAATTGACACAGTAACATGTATTCACGTCACTACTGGGTTATATTTATGATTCATCAAAAGAAATGCATATGGAGAAAATTAGAACAGACCTCAAATATTTTGACACTGAGTGAAAAGGGACTAATTAGAGAGTAAAAATAGAATAACCGCTCCCATTCAATTTTTTACCTCAATGGAAAGCTTCACATGTCCAGTGCACAAAATACCAAATTCTTGCGCACGTTTTCATTAAATTTTCCTCTGCTTGTTCATTTACAGTGATAAGGTAAAAGATAGAGAAACGTAGTTAGTGAAATAAAATTATGTATTATAACTTGCTAGAACATAATTGTAATTTTACAGCGAGCCAGTTCCTATCTTACTGCGTCGTATTTTTGAAATATGAAGTATGGAATGTTCTGTGATAAGGTAATGTATTTTAGATGCATCGCTTATTATCAGATATTAGTAATCTAAAATTATTCTATTTCGGAACTTTCAAACTAGACGCTGTTCAATGACCACGGGATATTTCATTGAAAAACTTAATAAATCTTATTATCCTTCATTAAAACGTATTAATACTCTTTTAGTGTTGTTATATCTTTAAATCGCCCCTCCGACACCACCCCACTCCACCCCAAGAACCGAATTGGGCTATGTAAGTCTTTATCCCATCTTTCAGAACCGGAACACAGTGCAATAAGAGAGAGGAGATAGGGAACGCAAGTTGCCTTCCTGGAATCAACCACTAAAAATATTATCTTCCCTGCAGGAGTTAGTCGCCATGACTGATATGCCGTAGCTTATTTTCTCAAGAAGCTATTTTTGTTCACAATGTGATGCATATTATTTATGCAAGAAAGTGCGGTACTCAGTTACATTAAAAATACAAATTTACCCAACTTAATTGTTAGAAACATATCTCACTTACTTTTCAGACTCCATTATATGTATTCGTTATGTTCAAGCGCCAAAAAGGATGTGGGAGAAGCTTAAATTGCTACAAGAGGAACCATAAACACCACAAGGAGCAATGTATCGTAGGTGATCTATTAAGTAGATTCTTTGTGGCAATGCAAATCCACCTCACACTCATTGAAACAGCCCTCGTCACCGCATTGTTATCCCGTTGTTCATTTCATGCAAAAGTTCTCGCTGCAGTTGTGTCTGTCTCTGTCTCATGAAATTTGCATTTGATTCAGATGACAAACGCACTGTGCGGCCACCCACGTGCAAAGACCGCTGGCTAATTCATGGCTCATAAATTACAAACAAATGTTCCTTGCCTCGGTGTGCGCATCTTAGTGATATTTATTGCCCAAAAGACCTGAAGCTATTTCCGTCCTCAGTATTATTTGCAGGTGCTTTGAACATTGTTACTTTTGTGCCATAAAGGAGAAAGTTAAGTATACCTTAGTTTAACCAAGCCACTGAGCTGATTAACAGCTCTCCTAGGGCTGGCCCGAACGGTTAAACTTATTTTATGTGGCTAAGAACCAATTGGTTACCTAGCAACGGGACCTACAGCTTATTGTAGAATCCGAACTACATTATACCGAGAAATGAATTTCTATCACCAGAAATAAATTCCTCTAATTCTTCATTGGCCGGCCGGAGACTCGAACTCAGGCCTAGCAGAATTCTAGCCGAGAACTTTACCGATTCGTCTAACGAGGAACTGCCGTAAAGGAGATAATACTCCAGAAGAAATTGGCTTTTCATCCTTGACAGTATTTCAGATATATCCCATATGACAGTTTAACAAATTTGGCCTACCTAGTGGAAATTGTGAACCTCAGAAATAAGTAAAAACAACTTGTAGTGATAACACACGAATAACTGATGATATTTTTTGTATCTGAGAGCTGGAGAAACGTTTCGAAACCAAGCGAAACGTTCAGTGATTAAAACTGAGAGGAGACACCTCTCGCCTCTGTGCATGTCATCTACAAGACTGTATTGGAGTAAATAAAAACCGAAAATTTTCACATTTATTAAATTATCTTGAAAGGATCTTTAAAGACTGTCAATAAGGACTGATCATTAAAAAAAAGTATTTTGTGTGCAAGTACTACGTTTGATCTGGATTTCTTCTAACGTTTTAACTCCTAATCTGCATAGTTGATTTCGCAAACTCAGTACCAAATATACCCAGAAAATCAAAGGAACCCATATATCCTTGTTAGGGTATATCTATAGACGATGCGTCATTTGAGTAGCATACGATAACCCAGAATCACGTTTCTGTCGTTGTAACTAAGCTGCGAAGTCACGTTCCCTGAGAGGTTATCGCCCTCTCGGGTAAATAGAACCCGAAGAAGTTGTGCTAAAAGCCGAATTACAGGCTTAGGATATAGCTCTCTATATAAGGGCTTAAGCTCGCCCATAATGGAGGTACCTGGTGTACTCACTGAGCTTAGGACATCGAACACGATGTGGGCTTTCTGAGAGACAACTTTTGTACACTGAGCATGTTGTCATTCAGGGTGATGTCTTGTCTCTCTTAGTGTTATAGTCTGCCAAAGTCTATATGTGGATTTCACATAAGAACGTTGTCTACTTGTTGTGTGTGTGTGATTGCGTGATGTATGCATGTAGTGTGTTTTATAATACAAGTAAATGTAGAAATTACTCAACGCATAAATTTATTAGTCTGTATGCACGTGACTCTTTGTTAGAAGTGTGGAGTTTCCACCAGTTGTCCACCCACAAGCTCGAATCAAGAAAATGGTGTAGGAGTAGGAACATCATACCGTGTTAAATAATGTGTTTGTGAATACATTTCCATTTAAAATTGAAAATTTTATCGTATGACAAGTTCGTTTAAACCAAAACAGGCAATCTACTTATTTTCATTTGTTCATTTTCCTTCTTTATTTCTGTTCTTTCACATTTTTAGTGAGTTTTGTTTAGTAACTACGGCCATAATCATATATTGCCATAGCCTATTTAGGAAATCATGTCGTTCTTTCCTTCGGCTTAGAAAATACTTATTTATCCACAGACAGACAGACAAACACATGCGCGCACACAAAATGGAACTCCCATACAGAAATATTCCATTATATGCGTCATTGTACTTCTGCTTAACAAGCAGTTAGATCAAACAACGAAAAATAAAACATAATTGATTGGTTAGCATTTTGATATTCTAGTATAGTACTTGTTTATACTCCAAAATTACCTGCAATTCTCTCTCTCTCTCTCTCTCTCTCTCTCTCTCTCTCTCTCTCTCTCTCTCTCTCTCTCTCTCTCTCTCTCATTAGTTTTTCATTAATGCTATTAGATGCTCAGGTGCACAAAGATTTTTCTTTATATATAAAATGAAGTGAAGCTCATGGATAAACACCCTGTGAAATTACGATAAGGCTGGATGATGATTGCCTGATAATAATAACTCTAATCTGTAGAATTTCAACATCGCATCCACAAACTTTTGAATTCCCAATTCCCAAATAAAATCTTAATCTCTTTGAAATCTTATTGTCTCACTTAGATCAAAGGCTGTGTTTGCGATAATACCCAATACTTCAGCAAAGGTAATGTAAAATTTATGACAACATTGTACAGGTTGTCTTTTTTCGTGGATCTTTCGTAATTATGACAACGACTGATGTATTATCTTTGATCCCGTGCTGTTGCTATTTTCTTTCTCTACAAATTTTAGAATAACATTCTTTGATATTCCTGAATATTTTTGTCATACACCTTTCATTTTTATTCTCCGTCGGGTTAAATGAACTGTTTCAATAAGTTTCAGTGTTTATGTGACCTGTTTTAAAAAAAAATATTTAAAAAATTTGTAACAATACCGCAAACTAGTAGAATGGAACTGCTGTAAAATACATTTGATCCAGTTTTGTTAATATATATATATATATATATATATATATATATATATATATATATATATATATATATATATATATATATATATATATATATATATATATATATATATATATATATATATATATACAGGGAACAGGGAAATATCCAGGAAGCATATCCAGAGGAAGACGGACGAAACCACACATCACTAGGCTGTCTTATTTATTTTAAAACCAACGTTTCGTAATTTTGTACTGAATTACATCTTCAGGGCTGTGCACAAGAAAAGATAAAAACATAAAACATAAAAACAGTTATATACAGTCTTAGAATACGTTTAAAATGTTACAGTAAAAATGAAATAAATAAGAATAAAAACACAACCAACCTAGAAGTGAAACAGTATGGAACTAAATGGAAAGAAGCCACCACAGTAAGAAGTTAAGCTAAATACAGTTGACCAGCGGATGTATGAGTATTTAATGATGGTACAAGTTGTTTGATAAATAACGACTCTAAGATTGTTAAGTCTTGAGGGTTGGCAGTATGACCGATGACGCTAAAATCTTTGTTCTCAATGTAGGTTTTACATTGTTTTGAATGGTTCCTGATGTTGGAGTGCTCTGGGTTTGAGATTCTGCTACCTGTGCACTCTTTTGTGAATCAATGCAGTACCTTAAGAAGCCTATGGATCCCACGTAAATCCCTGAAAACATTTAGGGCAAGTATTAGATGACACCAGAGGACAATAAGGACACAGCTGATCCTTTACCTTAAAAACAAAGAGCCAATACTTAGAGGATTTTTGGGAATTAATTTGGCTGATATGGCTGGGAAATGTTCATGAATAATTTTCGTAAATCTTTTTTTGAAAGGTTGTCACTGATATTAGGTTGCAAAGAAATTCATTTTTTTGTACTGTTAGACTTCAGGTCTTTTAGAGAAATGCTTATTTAGTAACTGATTTAACTTTCATACTAGCCTGGAAGGAAAAACAGTTACCTCTAAAGAAGTTAACTAGAAATAAAGGATCAGCTGTGTCTTATATATGTCCTCTTGTCATCTACAAATATACTTGCCTAAATGTATTTCAGGGATTTACCATCACCAGTAGGCTTCTTAAGGTTGCATTGATTCACATCGGGGAATTAGTTTCGCACAGGTAAGGAACAGATGTAAAACCTACATTGAGAACAAAGATTTTAGGTCATCGGTCATTGCCAACCTCAAGACTTAACAAAATATTTATAAAACAACTTGTACCATCATTAAATAAAATCCGCTGGGATTTAGCTTAACTTCTTACTGTGGTGGCTTCTTTCCATTTAGTTCCATACTGTTTCACTTCTAGGTTGGTTGTGTTTTTATTCTTATTTATTTCATTTTTACGTAAATTTTAAACGTATTCTAAGACTGTACTTATAACTGTTTTTATGTTTTTATGTTTTTATCTTTTCTTGTCAGCCCTGAAGATTTGTACAAAATTACGAAACGTTGGTTTTAAAATAAAATAAGACAGCCTAGTAGTGTGGTTTTCGTCCGTCTTTTCTGATATATATATATATATATATATATATATATATATATATATATATATATATATATATATATATATATATATATATATATATAAAGGTATTAAACAGTAATATCTGTGCCATTTATTCTAGATTTAGATGCTAAGTGTATATACTAATCAACATACACACACGCGCTCTTTTGTCAAAGCTTCAGTATATTTATAAACAAAAAACTCTTTGAAATAATGTAGCTTTTCATTTGAAACGAAAAGTATTATTCCAAAAACGGATTGCAATTAGAGCATATAACTAAATTACGAATTACCATCTGTCATTGCAGTTGTCGACTTAGTCCGTAAAAAAAGACTGGTAGGTAATTATGCGAAATAACACTCAAGGATAAAATTCTTCCGAAGTAATTAATTTCAAGGAACAGATGCTTGGTTTCTTATTCAGGTAATGATTAAAGAATTCCTCGAATTCTAACCCTTGCATATTTGTAGGGTTGCTCTCGTAATTAACAAAGGATTTCATCGGCAATTTGTCCTGTTAATTAGAATAGACTGCTAGGTATTTTTGAAACAGGAATACCAATTCCGTTTTATGCTATTGTCTCATCTTGATTTCAGCATTGCATTTTTTCCTCTGTGTATTTCATTATCGGTTTTATAATTTCAAGCTTGATACTACAGCAGTTAATAGCGATCTTATTTTGTCAGTATACTTTAATTTTCTGGAAATGACTGGTAATCATTTCTCTGTCTGCTTACCCTTCGTCTTGAATATTGAGTATCTTCATGATATGTTTTAAGTACAGAGCCGCAATGAATAGTTGTTGCAATAATAATATATATTAAATTTTAACATTCATTAAAGAAATCCATGAAATTAGAAGATATAACATTTTACTTAAGTACAGATTACGCTCAGTTGGTTAGGCAATATATGTTTGATTATTCACAGAAAAGCAGTTGTAACGGCGATGTCGCAAGACAGTGAGCGAGAGGTTCTTCTTCCTTAATAATTATCCCTGTTCAAGATATTAAACTCTGAAGTACTCTACACTTAACACGAGGAAAAAGATGAAAAGATACGAGTCCTCTTCGTAACAAAAGACGGTATTAATACATTTTCATGTTTAGTGTGCATAAATAATAAAGATTAAACAACGGGAAGCCGATGCATGAAAATTTATTTTTATTTTATAGTTATGTATGCAACGAGGCAAGGCAGACTGCGTACTCTTGTCACGGAATTATGGTGTTAACGTTTTTATGTTTAGCTTTTATATCTCTAATACCTGCAAATTTCATTATAGCTAATTAAGCTTTGTCTTAAATGCTATAAAGATAATGCAAGTCTATGTAGTATGTATCCATGACCCTTAAACAATAATTTCACCAAGCATGACAGGAAACATAAGAGAACGACAACCAGTGATAAAAGAGGAAAAAGATATGAAAATGGCATGTTCTCTCTCTCTCTCTCTCTCTCTCTCCCCGACCGTAACGAATGTTCAAACAAGAGATCATAAAGGTTTGATTACTCATAGTTTGTCGATGTAGCCACAGTTCTCTGAAATCCCGTTATCTGTTGACGACGCCGCTATGTGCCTCGCTGGTTGCATCTATACCGGGAAATATCGCTTTCTGTCTGTGATCACAACATCAAAGTTCTACGTCATTGCGAGTATATTCGAAATTCTGTTATGATCCACCTGTTTCTTTTCAGTTTATTCCATTCTGCTAATTGATTCCTTACGATGGAAAGCGTTCTATTCTGCTAATTGATTCCTTACGATGGAAAGCATTCTATTCTGCTAATTGATTCCTTACGATGGAAAGCATTAGGAAGTTTAATATGATTCTCTGTGTGCATCTATTTGTAATCGTTTTCTGTTTTTGTGTTAAATATAAAGGCCTTAAAATACAACACTGAGCCACATATATTCACCAATGAAGAGACACAGGTTTTGGTAGACCCTTTCATAAACTCACTTGTGATCTTAGCTAAACAAAAGGGTGTATGGCTGCCTGGAAGTAGTATTATAAAATATGGAGAATTGTAACTTGTCATGAACGGGAAAAGTCATCCTTCTTTTATTATTATTATTCTTTGTTCCTAGAGCGAATATTTATCAAAGCAGTAGGACCTAAGACGCTTGTTAGTCGGTGTTTCATTACAACAACACTCCTGATAACATTAATGAATTTAGCTATTCCTCAAAAGAAAGCTTTCTTACAAGCAGTGGTGGTCGTTGTATATTGGTACATTTTCTCTTAGATATAACATAATTTCTCCTAGAATTATGTGCTAAGGCATGGTTTGTTGTCAGCATGATGTTAATCTATAATCCCCTAGTAAATGGAACAACGTAAACATTTATAATACTTCATTTTATTATGGACAGACTCGTATTCTATACGTTTTTCACTAGAAGCATCTAATTACTTCCAACAAACCAAGAATTATTAAACGTTCCATTCCTGCAATCCCCCCTAAGTAGAGAAATATTCTGCTAAAATCTAATATGACGTTTTCGAAGATATGTTTTTATTATTTCATCTCTTTCGTAAGGCAGAAGAAAATGGAAGGTACAGAAATTCTGTGTTTCTTGTGTATTTATTTGAGTTTAATTTCTTTAAATTCATATTTTTGTCTTTATATTATCTCAGTCACGTAACAAAGTTTCCTATCGACTATTTCAAAAACATTAAAAGATATTTATCAAGATTTCATATACACACACACACACACACACACACACACACACACACATATATATATATATATATATATATATATATATATATATATATATGTGTGTGTGTGTGTGTGTGTGTGTGCAGTACAGTGTGGGTTTCACCTATGGTAAATATGTTATCTTCAAAATTATATGATAATCTTTCTGGAAAACAAAAACATAATCATATCCGGTAAAACACACACACACACACACACACACACACACATATATATATATATATATATATATATATATATATATATATATATATATATATATATATATATATCATATATATATAATATTGCATATATATTTATATATATCAGTCTATATATAAAAATGTAATAATTTTCGTTGATAGTTTCTCTGCTGACATTTTTTTTATATCAATTCTTTAAAAGAAAGTAATGTTTTTCAGTCTTGACCATGAAATCTTTCACTTTTTTTAGCATCAAGTGCCCACTTCATGAAATAATAGGTTATGATTAGTTTGTAGAAATGAGAGACATTTTTATTTTTTTTTTCTTAGGCTATATTCTTATCCCATGCCTGGTGGTTCATACCCCCTTTCTCTCTCTCTTTCCCTCTCTGTCTCTCCCTCCTCTTACAAAGAATTTCTTTATATATATATATATATATATATATATATATATATATATATATATATATATATATATATATATATATATATATATATATATATATATATATATATATATATATATATATATATATGTTTTTCTAGCAAATTCACAACCTTATTTTTAAGGAGACAAATGGCTTACGTTTCAGCAACTTTATCGTACTTCTCTGAAAATAGAGACGTTTCAGCTTCAATCCCCAACGGAATGGGTAAGTGTTAATAAGTTGAAGATGGCTTAGGTGAAAGGAGAACAATAACCTTGATCACATTTTACCAATTTTTTATTTTAATTTTACCGTTTTCAACGACGAAGAAAAATTAATAAGTCCTTATTTATAAAAACAGGCACAAAGTATGGTACAGAGTAAATTACGCAAGTTTAAAAGCACAAGAGAGAAAAAAGAGAGAAAAACAGAACAAAAAAAAAAATAGCAAGATTTAAAACTATATATAAAAAAATATATATATATATATATATATATATATATATATATATATATATATATATACATATATATATATATATATATATATATATATATATATATATATATATATATATATATATATATATATATATATATGACTTCAGAAGAAGTTGAGCAAATACTGAGTTGGAGAGACGGGAACCAGAAGTAACCTTTAAGAGAGATCTCAGAGAGAATCGTATCCATGAGGCTGCGTTTGGGGCCAAAGAATATTGAAATTTTGGAGGAACCGAATAGAGAGAGAGAGAAAAAAATTTGGTAAAGGTGCAGTAGGATATTGGAGTCGAAATATCGCGACGAATACTACTATTTTATACCGCAATATCGTAAAAGGGAGGCACACATGTCAATTTCGGTTTTCTTACTTTTATTCATTTACGCAAGTAACAGTCTTTCCCACTATAATCTTCTGTATCATAGTGGGAAACTTTACTCAATCCTCGCCTCTTAAATGTCACCCTGATTCTTTCGAATGACTGTTACAGCTTCATGGAAGGAAATGCCAGTATGGATTTTATTAAATATAATGTTTTCCTCTGCCATACAGCAGAAAATGTTTTACCGTCGTTATTGGTACCTTTAGTTCATGCGGCAGAATATGATGTAATGCAAAGCTAGACTTGCTTCCTGTTTACAGTAGTAGACCAAATCTTTGTAAGTAGCCCATGTCCCGATGTCTCTGTCGAATATCTAGGGTTTCTGGTTAACAATAATGATCATCGAATTACAAATCGGATTTAATACAACGAAAAATTCATAGTTCAAGGAAAATTCATTTTACACTTAAGAAGGACATTAGAACAGTACTATGTTGAGACGCGCGCGCGCGCACAAACACAAAAGGACGCGAACCCATGAGTGAGGGTCAAACGTTGTATTAAATAAGGAAGGCATTTCATACCTGGAGTCTTCGTTTATCATATTTTGGTTTTCTATTGAATTCAGTTCCTTATTTTAACAAATGTTAAGACAGACACTATAGTAGTATATTATGACTCGATTAATGGTAAATTTGCATATACAGTTATGAGATTATTGCTTTCATTTTGCTTTTGAATACAGTCACAGTATACCGGAAAGGGCTGTATAACGTTTTCTTCATTACCACGAATGTTATCATCGAATGTTGTTATCCGCTCATGTTGCAACACACATCCGATCATTGGAATAGTATCACCTATGCAATATCCGATAAATAAGAATTAGGGACACAATTTGATTATTGTGTCATCGGATTTTGGGGCTTGGTATCCAATAACACTGTATACTGCTACCGCTCGCCGTGCATAGAAAATGTAGTCATATATTTGGTGAACGCTTTCATATGCATTGTATGGGCCGTATCTGAGTATATTCAATTATGCCTGCGATTGTTTATTTTGTATTGTTTCGTGATGGAGTAGTCATATTTCGTCAATAATTTGACCCCTTTAGAAAGTATCTATTACATTTCGGAGAAATATAATACGGTTTTTGTTATAAACTTTTATGTATTCCAATATATACACACACACATATACATATATATATATATATATATATATATATATATATATATATATATATATATATATATATATATATATATATATATATATATATATATATATATATATATATATATATATATATATATATATATATATATATATATATATATATAT
>NC_089781.1:14372880-14420380 GCF_040412425.1 Macrobrachium rosenbergii
GCACAATAATTTGGTTTCCTATTGCAAAGACCTATGTTAAAGAGCTATATTCGCTTGCAGAGTTTTTAGTTACAATGTGGTTTATACTACTGAGAGTGAATTAATGGGAGTGCGCGTGTGCATGTATGTGTATGACTATGTGTGTATGTATGTGTTCATGAAATTGTTTGAGTGGCTGCTATTTTCAGTCATGTGAAGAATTCTGTGAGGATCTATTTGCCAGGTACGAGACTTAGTATCTTGTGGCGCTGTAAGTTAATAAAGATGAAGGTATTGTCTACTTACATTTTCGTTATATGTAATAATAATAATAATAATAATAATAATAATAATAATAATAATAATAATAATAATATTATTATTATACAGGTGATTAGACGGAATGTTAGTACTTTAACATTCCGTCTGGTCACCTGAATAATAATAACACTTTAACACTATGACAAAAAATCCTTCATTTTCACTTTCAAAACGTGAAATAAAGAGTAAATATTTTTTAAATTAAATATTAGTAATTTTTCAGTTTATTCACGTTAATCGTCCGTGCTTTGTCGAACATAAGTCAAATGGCGTTTTTCCTGTTTCAATATTTGCTCATATTTCAGGAAAGTATGAGAGGTGTAATTACTTCTTGCATGTGTGCATATGACCATGATAGAACAATTCTTACTCGTACTTAAAGGTCATTACTAATCCTATTCAAATTCTCTTCTCTCCCGCTTTCATTAAAGGACAACACTTCACATGTTCCTTATTGCAGTGGCTAATTTCATCTTTGGTTTTTATAACACGAATAACTTCTGATGAGGAATAACCCACATTACAGTATTTTAGAAAATACATGTGAAACCGAGAAAGAAAGGAAATTAAATTGTAAAAATGATAATTCCATATTTTGCCTAGATTATTCGCATTATACTTTTAGCTTCACTGGGGTGCGGTAAAATATTTCGCCAGTGTGGACACGACTTTTTTTTTGTGGAAAAATGTACGTTTACCCAATATGCAACAGATTATTATCAAAAGGAATTATGTTTGTTATTCAGGATCACATAACCCTATATATATATATATATATATATATATATATATATATATATATATATATATATATATATATATATATATATATATATATATATATATATATATATATGTGTGTGTGTGTGTGTGTGTGTATAGATATTACTTTGTCTGTGTTGTCTGTGTGTGTACTTTTTCTAGCAGCTTTGCTCCCGAGTAAAGAAAAGAAAATGATCAGTGTGTCATTTATTTATGTATTTCCTCGTGCTCTTATTTCATATAATTTCCTAATTTATTCAGTTTTGTTATTTTTTATTTGATTTATCAAGTGACGTAGGTGTTTGTAATTTTGCTAGCATATATTGGTGATAAGTGAATGTAATTTTAGATTATAAATAAATTTTTCAATAAAAACTGTACAATCACAGCTTACGTCATACCAACTAGGACCCCGCCTAGAATATATATTTCAGTTTGGAGGTATATTGACTGAAACAAATTCAGACGTTACTAGCATGACACAGATATTAAATCATACAACCGGGAACGGTGGTTACACAAGTTCAAATGCAGAATCAATCAATTGCCATTCTGAAATTTAGGAAATTTGTTACATGGTCATGTCAGTTTGTTTTTATATTCTGATGAAAAGTAACATTTCATTCATTCTAGTTTTGATATATATATATATATATATATATATATATATATATATATATATATATATATATATATATATATATTATATATATATATATATATATATATATATATATATATATATATATATATATATATATATATGTATATATATATATATATATGTATATATATGTATACATATATACGTTATATATATCCAATGCAGCACGAAGGAATGCCTGTTTGAGAATATCACAAAATCCATGTAAGAAGGTGAGTGAAAGCCAGGACTTTAAACAAGCACTTTTGTGGTTTATTCTACATTTTCAAGTTGACAGTGCTTTAAATGAAAAAAACAGAAGGGGGCAGGGTTACAGTTTGTTAATATGGGCAGCATGTTCTTTAAACAAAAAAGACAGGGACAAAGGATCAAAAGATAATCCTGGGTGGAGATTAACATTCCTGGTGCACGTGGATTCAATGAACACAGTCTCCAGCAGAGTCCTTTTCTGATGGTCGTTGACCTCGTAGATTATCGATGACTTATCCCAGGTAATCGCATGGCCTGTCTTAGGCCAATGATCTGTAGTGCCATTATTTGATAAGCCTCTTCAAATGGTATATTTGCGTTTGGAGCTTCTTAATTTTATTCCTTTTGATGTTTGACCAATATAAATCTTATTACATTCTTTGCAAGGAATACTGTATACAATATTGTTTGAATTGGGTGGGCTATTCTTAATTAGTTTATTTCTCAAAATATTATTATATATTTAAATACTAAGTTAATATCAATAGTTTTTAAAATGGGCACTGCAGGAATGAAATTAGGATGAAATGGTAAACATAGAACATTCTTAGGTTCTTTGTTAACACTGGTTGGATTGTAATATGTCTTTTTTGCTTTATTTTTACAAAGTTCTAAAAAATACGGAGGGTAACATAATGAATCTCCTATTTTATCAATAATTTTGGAAGAGTAGTTTAAAATTATTGATAAAATAGGAGATTCATTATGTTACCCTCCAAATTTTTTAGATCTTTGTAAAAATAAAGCAAAAAAGACATATTACAATCCAACTAGTGTTAACAAAAAACTTATGATATTCTCTTTTTACTATTTCATCCTAATTTCATTCCAGCAATGCCCATTTTAAAAACTATTGATATTAACTTAGTATTTAAATATGATAATATTTTGAGAAATAAACTAATTAAGAATAGTCTGCCCAGTTCAAACAATATTGTATACAGTATTCCTTGCAAAGAATGTAATAAGATTTATATTGGTCAAACATCAAAAGGACTAAAAGTAAGAAGTTCCCAAAACAAATATGCCATTTGAAGAGGCTTATCAAAGAATGGCGTTGCAGATCATTGGCTTAAGACAGGCCATGCGATTAACTGGTATAAGTCATTGATAATCTACAAGGTCAACGACCATCTGAAAAGGAATCTGCTGGAGACTGTGTTCATTGAAGCCACGTGCACCAGGAATGCTAATCTCCAACTTGGATTATCTCTTGATCCTTTGTCCCTGTCTTTTTTGTTTAAAGAACATGCTGCCCAGATTAACAAATTGTAACCCTGCCCCCCTTCCGTTTTTGTATATAAAGCTCTGTCAACTTCTTTTGTACTCATTGTGAACTTGAAAATGCAGAATAAACTTCGAAAGTAGTGCTTCAAAATCTCGGTTTACACTCACCTTCTTACGTGGATTTTGTGATATATATATATATATATATATATATATATATATATATATATATATATATATATATATATATATATATGTATATATATGTATTTATGTATGCATTTATATATAAATACATACAAACATAAACATACATTCATCCATACATACATACATACAAATGCAGAAATATACACATATATACATATATATATGTTTATATATACATATGCACTAATCATTTTTGTTGTTTAATTTGTAAGTTTGCATTCTTGGATTAAGTTTAGTAGTTGTAATAGATCATTTTTCCAAAACTCGAAGAAATTTCTTACTGGAAATTTGTTTTATTTATCTTACAGTAGAGTATTGTTTGTTTTACATGAAAAAAACTTCATTAAAAGCGATTGTCAAGCACAACCAACTTAATGAACAAAGACTAGAGTCATATTTTTATTTCCTCTTTGGCTTCAGTGATTTCTTACATGCCTTGCTAAAATTTAAAGTCACATTCATTCTAATAAAAGAAGCTTCTCTCTAATGACAGGTCACACCTTACGCTTGTAAAATTTCATCTTAAGTTGGCTGCACGACACAGCAAAATGTTTGTCATTGTTTTTCTTTGAATTTTTATTCCGAGGGATTTATGGGGGTAAATTAATGGCCACCGGAATCTATTAAACACCGCCATGCGAATGCCCGAAGAGTAAAACACTTTTTATAAACACTCGGTATGAAACTTGTCTTATTCTACTTTCCATCGTGATCATAAATTCTAGGATTTGACCAGAGACCCCATAATCAACGGGGTTATTCTTTGGAATTATATTTTGGCATTTGGAAAAGCATTGTCTTTCGACATGGTGGAAAATTAGCAATTACTCGGGTGCTTTTGATATCCTTGTTTTATGTCATTTTTTTTTCTTTTTTCCATTTATGTTTTTCCTGAATTACGACGAGGTGGTTGATGAACAATTCCAGTAATTTTTTTCGGAAACCATAATATTTCTTTGGCTATTTTGATATTTCTCTAAGTTAAACGATATAAAGTAGAAAATGGATACGATTTGAATCCTTATAAGTATTTTGCACGTGACTATGCATTATTTTTATCAGTTCTTTATCCGCATACTGTGTAATTTGGAGAATGTTTTATTGATATTAATTTTCCATAATAATATTTTGGATAGTGTGTCACTGAGTGACATTCTTGATGAACTCGTACAAAGTTATGTTAAAATTTATTATTTGCAGAAGGAGAATGGAACTTGAAGAGAATGGGATCTCTATAACTATGCAGATTTCTTCATATATATATATATATATATATATATATATATATATATATATATATATATATATATATATATATATATATATATATATATATATATATATATATATATATATATATATATATATATATATAACGTACAGCCAGAACGGCTACTCTTTAGGTCCTTGATGCCACTTAAAGGCGTAGTGCCAAACACCAATAAACCCTTTCAATATTCAGTAGTGGGAAAGGCAGTTACTTGCATGCCACTTTTAAATGAAAATCATACAGAGGTAACGGAATGCCACTTTGAGGCACCAGTATCACTGGCCACTGACATACTCATTTCTCTCTCCAGATAGCACGGTATATTACAGGACAGAGTTAGGTATTCGAATGATGCGGCTGACACTTGAGGTTATGAATTTCTGAAGGCAGTCGATGGGAGGGTCGAATAGAGTGCCTTATTAACCCAACATTATTAAACGAAAACTATGCAAATGAGGAGAAGGAAATAGGAAGACATCGTGCATGTTCCTAACCATAGATTTAGTAACAAAGCAGAGAATTAGAAAGGTAGAGGAAGTAATAATTGTATCTTTCCATTACTCACTCGTTAAAGGTCATAAGGTGGATGAGCAAACTATACTTTTGCGCTAATATATACACCAGTATTAGCACAAATGCCACGTACGCGAAGATTAATGAGGAGAGGACACTGACTCGTCGATCAGTTATTCTGTTAAGTAAAATGCTTCTTTTGCTTGTTCCAGTTATGATTTTTTTTTTATCTGTAAATACAATTATTGCATAATTTCACTCAGAATCTGTTCTAAATCTGAACTGTGTTTGTTATTTGTGCAAAATTGACAACAGTCACTTTCAGTAAACAGAATTACTTTATCAACAGCATTTTGAGAAGACTGTACTTATTCGTATTTAGAAACCCATTATTTCATTTTTTTAGTATCTTCAAAGATATCGGATTGCTGAAAAAAAGCATTCGTGCATCAAAATTTTGGCTAATTTTGCAACCCTAGTTTCCATGGAAAAAATTTGGTTTTACGAGACATCAAGCGAACTCGCAGTATCCATGATACTTGACTGCTGGCTAGATAAATAGCAGTCCTGGCCTCATTTTCAGCCCTTGCATCTATGCAAATGGCCACTATGCAGATGCGTTCGTTTCTGCCACATCAAATTTGCATTTGTTTCGGATGCAACACAAGAAGTTCTGACATCCACGTGCAACTACCAATTGTGAATTCATTGCTTATGAATGGCATATAGGTGTTCACAATGCCGCACTTTGTGCACCTGGCTGGAATTAATACTCTACAAGCGATGACCCCGTTGCTTTCCTCAGAGTTCGCTGGTTTTTCCACTGGGAATCATTGGTTCCGGGAAACAAAAGAGTGAAAACCAAATAAATAAATTGAGTTTGTTGCTTGGCAATCGTTTCAGTGCTACTCATGTTTTAGTTTTCAGGTTGTATGAAATCACTGGCCTTATTCATGTAATCTTCTGCAAAAAAAAAAAAAAAAAAATCCAAAAATATGCCATAAGGTAGTTTTCTTTTCTGAAAGGCCTTCTGCCATTTAAATAAAGCGGAGTTTCTTAGGTCTAAAACCCTTTGGATATGTAAATTACCAAGATTTTGTACTTTTGATTTACTAGTCATGTTTAAGTTCCACATAATCATCTTTTGCATAAAATTTCCTGAGCTACTCTTCCTTGTACCTTTTTTCTTTGGCAATTAGTATGAAAATTATGATTTTTGCCAATTGCTATAGGACCTTGGCCTGCGGTAAATGACTGAACTTGGTGACGGTTCAGAAGAAAATGACAAGGAGGATTGAGCTTCAGTCTTAGAAATGGATTGATTTATGAATATTTGATATGATTGCTCAACAGTGGAATCGCTAGGTTAGTCAGACTTAACAAGTAACGTTCCCGTAGAGCTTATGAAGCTCTCTCTCTCTCTCTCTCTCTCTCTCTCTCTCTCTCTCTCTCTCTCTCTCTCTCTCTCTCTCTCTCTCTCTCTCTCTCTCAATCTTGAAATCTCGAAAATACGAGAATTTGATGAGGATTATCTACCATCATTGCTGCCTCTTTTTATTTTCCTCTTCTTATTTTGGTAAAGTCATAGGGAACATTTCCCTGATCAATATTAATTTCGAAGGCGACTGATGACTGAACGAATAATCCTTTATTTATCGCAGAGACAAAATTGCTGTTGTTACTGGAACCAAGAAAACGTCGAAATCTGGGGTGAAATCTGATTGTATTAAAATTAGGGTTACAGGTATGAAGAGAGCTTAATGTGAGATAAATTTTTACCCTCGGGGGGAGGAAGAAACTGCACGACTAATGTAAAGAGCTGAAAAAACCATATTACTTGATATTCATGTATAGTTTAGGGAAGGTCTGTATATGAATAACTAAGTGTCTTATGATTATAAAAATAGTATGTTCTATAAAAATGAAATGTACTATATTGTGGTTTAAATTTCATAGAAGTGCGAAAGATAAAAAACTATTATGAGGGAAAAATCTATTTAACGCGTACTGTTTATACTTTCGTCACGGTATTCGTTTCATTTTACTAATAAAAATGTATAAAAATGGCATTTGAAAACAACTTTGCTTTTGAGGTAATCTGATCGAATGCTGCTTTAGAAATCAGCGACTTTTAAGGTTGCTTGCTGAGTCAGAGCCTAGGCATCAAACCATTTGAACGTACAACGTATGCAACCATACATAAGGTTTTTCAAGAACGTAAGAAAAAACATTGTAAAAACTTTTGTTTGTATCCCATTTTAGTTAAGTTTAAATATAGTATGCTGTACTGATAAACAAACTTTTTCAAAACTGATTTTTGCCAAGAATGTAAAGAGACTTTTTTTTTATTTATTTGTTTACGTCGAGTACGTATCAAAACAGAAAAGTAGTCTGTGCCTTCAAATGTTCAAAGACTCGTTGCAAAAAAGTAGCTCACAAGATTCCGTACATCACACAAGCAAAACGCACTCTCAGGTATGCATATATGTATAAAACGAACAAGACTAGTGTTTGCCTTAAGGGAGAGGAGGCAAATGTATTGAGACACAGAACAAGAGCCTAAATTTAATTATAAGATCCAAAACCAAAATAAAACTAGTAAACACTTTGTAAGGACACACTTTACTACACCCATTTATATACAATATAATATATATATATATATATATATATATATATATATATATATATATATATATATATATATATATATATATATATATATATATATATATATTTATACAATTGACCAATTTCCTCGTGGTTGCATTACGTATACGCGGGATAATTTCTAGAACTGTTCCTCATCATGTTGACACCGGTCTCCCCTACCATCCACATCCTCGACCAACCCCTCCCCCAACAGAGGCGACCGGTCTAACAGAAAACGGAAAACTCAAAACCATTGTGTGTCGTTCTAGAAACCTCCAGCTCATCTACGCTCACTTCGTTTATCGATATAGGTATTCAGTGTTGATTTTATCTTGCTTTATGAGTGAATGAAAGTAATTTTAATACAGTCAAACACATCTGTTTAATTTTTTGGATGTACTAAATAGGGCTTGCAGTGGGAGGAGTTTAATGACGTCACCAAAAGAAAAGGTGGTGGTTTTCTGTCCAAGCTACCGGTAACTCCCGTTAACTTGCTGAAGGAAAGGTTGGCAGCACCGGTAAAACGAAAATTTTATTTGTTTTGTTTGTGTTTGTATGTCTGTCACGGAGTAGTGGTTTTATTTTGAGTTATAAACCTTCCTGAGGTGACATAGGGGGTGCATGCCAAATTTTGTCTGGGTCTGTCAAGCGGTTCGGATTTCTATAGCTTTCAAACATACAAACATTCAAATATTATATATATATATATATATATATATATATATATATATATATATATATATATATATATATATATGTGTGTGTGTGTGTGTGCATGTGTGTATGTGTGCGTGCGTGTGTGTTGCGTCTTTGTCTTTATATTACAAGCACGAGATCTGCTTGCCTTTAGTATACAACGTCAACAATACTGTTGGTACATCTTAACCTATCAGTTTTTATTTGTTGTTTCATATGCCAAGCCAGATTTAGAACAAGTGTGTGTGAGAGAGAGAGAGAGAGAGAGAGAGAGAGAGAGAGAGAGAGAGAGAGAGAGAGAGAGAGAGGGGAGAGAGAGAGAGAGAGAGAGTTAATGGTTTCACAGAGCATTTAGTCGGTTAAAGCTTCCGTGTTGGAACAGAGAAGTTTTATGTCAGTCCCTCCACTTTGAACTTCAAAGTCAAATTGCTGGTGCCCTGAGGCAATCCTCCTCCTGAAATTGGCTGTCCTTTTTTTATCAAACAACTCATCATCGATGTAACTTCATGTTACGAACCAACGTACCTAAAGGCTTGATTTTAAAAATCAATTCAAGTATAAATGATGAGTGTATTTTCCTACCTACAAGTATCTACAAATCTGAACGTGATTTTGAATATCAACAGGATTAATTACTTACTTGTAAGAGAATACGAAAAACAAAATGTGGGAATGGTCTTAAGTATAATAATTATGATTATTAGTCTTAATATTCATATGTCAGATGTACCAGCTATTGTTCGAATTTTGAAAAGAATTGATGCATACACTTAGATATCACTAACGAAAACAGAAATATGTATCCGGTAACCATTTCTCCATCTGTTAGTAAAGTTTAAGTTTTGAAGATTAAAAGTTACTAACTTCGAACAGAGCTCATGGACTCTAAAAGGATCAGAGTTAGGCTTTCATACCTCAAAAGGAGAGTCACTTTTTGATCGAAATTCCAAGACTTCCTGTTTTCAAAGAGTTTAGAAACTTTCATACTTGAGAGTTGTTGGGTTTTCCTCAAGTTTCCAATATCTCCCGTCATTGGCTGAAAACCTGCGTGTTCTCAAGGGTTGTTAGAGGGAATCTGTTGCCAGTTTTTGGTAAAGGAATCCTATTAGGTTACTAATTAAAATTTGATAAAAAGGAGATATCCTTCATATTTTCCAACAAAATTCTGATAACTGAATTGAACTTCGAGACAATTTCCCTGTTAATCGTATTACCCAAAGTAAAAATCACTTCTTTAGTAAAAAGATTTATACGCACGAGAGAACAATAATTGTAGAACTGACTTTCTAAATATTTCCCATTAAAGTACATCTAACTCGTCCACTAATATGGGTGACAGACGTCTTTATCACAGTTCGGTTAATTGACACGCATTTTATGTTAAATTCAATTAAGACATTTAATTACTCATAGCACGTGTAAACCAGTGCTGATATTATTGATGCAGTTCATTTGTAATTTTTAATCATTCTTAAAGTATATTTTTCACAAGCAAAAAGAAAGAGATCTATACTAAATGAGCGGATGGTATTTTTAGATAAATCTAGAATATGAAAAGAGGAAATTAATTAAACAAAAGCGTCATTCATCTCCATAAATTATTTATTCATGCATGTACCTTTATCATGCACTGAGTGGAAGGCAAACACTAATTTATTTATTTTATACCACTTCCCATCTTACCAGTGCTTGTTGTTTTCTACGCACCAGTGTGGATATGCCTTTAATTAATAGGTCAGCAGGAAAATTTGATAATAATTATAAAATCGTATACCATCATTTTGGTCATCCCAAAGGACTGCTTTGAGGAATGATGTGCCCAAGAAAGAGAATCGTTGACAATAAAAAAAAAGAAACAGAAGCCTTTTACAATCACATAAGGAGTTGCATTTATAACCCTGGTTATGTACCGTAATCATACTGTATTACACAAGGGAGCAAGTTCTGTACATTACATCCTTCACGAGGTAGCAAAGAGATATCGCAGTGATATGGGGTACAAATCTTTTCATGGCACCTTCTGCATAAAATAGTATATTACCTGACTCTGAAAAAGAAAGAGACAACTTTTATTATTTTCAGAACAGATCTGGAAGTAGCCATTAGTGACAGCTGCATAAAACCCATGAATGAAACGGCGTTAGTTGTATAATGTCGCCAGAACCAGTAATGACGACACAAATATTTTAGAAAGCGCGTCTGTATAACTGTAGAAAGCTCTCGAATTCCATCCTCAGTATAATTATTTTATAGAGTGAAAGAAGACCAGATGTGCAATAAATGAAGCTATTCATGACCTCTTCATCACAGTCATTATCACGAGTACTATATCTTCGTCACAGTCATTACATGTGTGAAGGCGTCTTTTGCCTTGTATACCGCCCATACCGTATTCATCACAGTAATTGAAAGCAATTGTTTTTTATGAAAGTATTTTTGACAGTAATAGTAATAAAGAACAAACCCCCAAATGCTCAGTTAGATGAAGCCCCTAATCCATTACCTGTAGTTCTAAATAGCTTTAAAGATTTCCAGGTTCCTAAGTCACTAGAAAGGCCATTAGATTAACATTTACTGAAATGGTTATTAAGAATATTCGGTTTAAATACATATGTGGCGCTTTTATATTTTTCGTTTGTGCCAGAAAACCTTAATTTCCCGAAATGTTTGAGTTTATAGTACCAGCAGAGTCAAGGACATTTCTGATATTCATGCAACAAATATAAAATATATTTTTCATTGACGTCAGAGAATTATGAGCAGTTGCGATGACTCGTTGACTCATAACAACGGATTCAGTTTAGGAGGATAAGTTACCATGTTGAGGCGATAACTTAACATGATAAGTTGGTAACTTGACTTATGTTAAAAATCTGCAAACTGGTGAGGAATGATCCAAATGATTAGTAATAGAGATCTTTAGCCATTCATTTCTATTTTAATTTTTTTCCAATTCATTTATATTCTTTGGAAATTAAGTCTGTGTACATTATGTATGTCTTTTAAATAACAGAAATCTTTTAATGTCCAACAGTAAACCGGAAGTGTCTATACGGGAAGTATTGTTTTTAGTAATCTTTCATCTTGAGTTATTTTATTTCTCAAATTCGGAGCTTCTTCATTGATAATAAAAGGACAAAGACTGCATTTCACTTATTTTTTACACTGCATAATTGATATTAACAATAAAAACAATTCAAAACTGATGAAAGTCAGATCACTACAAAACCACAATATTGTTTCTTTCCACTGTACATCCAATTAAGTATTCACTTTCATCAGGTTTTAATCTTTGGAGATTAAAAGCCCACATTTAATATCGAATTAAACATTCTCTCCACATATTGAGCGCCTTGTAGATATGAGAAGAGCAAAACTCTTAACAAATATTTTAGAATTTTCCCTTTACAGCGTTCCCCAATTCGAGAAAGATAGGATGTTCCCCTTCAGTGCTTTTCTTCTTAAAAGCTCGTGCAGAAAACCCATTGGCTCGCGCTTCGTGTTTTTGAAAATGACCATAAATCTGATTAAAAAAAAAAGGTCGTGTCATAAAGAGGCTTCGCTTTACTGATTTTATGTGTTTTACCTGTTTTCAAATTGCGTCGTAATCCGAGGTTATTATCTGAAGCACTCCGCAGCAAGATTTACTTTTTCTTTGGAAAGGGATTTAGTTTTTTGGTTTTCATTAGACATTTTCTCTAGCTGTTGTGCAATGCATAAATACATACATACATACATACATACATGTTTACTGCTTGTATATATATATATATATATATATATATATATATATATATATATATATATATATATATATATATATACATATGTATATATATATATATATATATATATATATATATATATATATATATATATATATATATATATATATATATATATATATATATATATATATATATATATATATATATATATATATATATTTAGGTTAGGTTAGGTTAGGTTAGGAAGAAGATGACCCAAGAAACGCGACCGCCAGATCCATCGCCAAACGGGAGCTAATGAGGCCAAAACCACTAGGGAATTTGGTCATTCTCCTTCTTAAGAAACGCCACCTCCATAACATCGGAGGCCTAAGCCACACCTTCATGTTTTTGTATATATACCATTGTAACTTTCCACCTGTCCATATTCTACCAGTGAACAGGGGCACAGAAACAAGTGCCCGAAATATATGGTCTCAACGTTTAAATAGTGTTTTATGGGCCTTCTTATTTTCATATTACACTGTAGTATTACAGGAAAAGACATTCATATATATATATATATATATATATATATATATATATATATATATATATATATATATATATATATATATATATATATATATATATATACATACATACATACATACATACATACATACATACATTCAAGATTCAAAACATGCTGTTGTTTTAAAAATCTTTTTCTTTCTTCTTCTCTAGACTCCCTCATCTTCCGAACTCCCTCATCTTCCGAAGGTATTAAGACATTAACCCCACTAAACTTTTCCCTTTAAAGAAATATCTCACCCATCTTCATCTTTCTTAAACTTCCCTTGAAGGTAATAGACTAAGACAACACTGGGGAGAAAAAATAAAGGATAAGGCTAATCGATCGTTTAGAGGAGAGAAAAAAAGTAAAAGTGAAGGAAAAAAAAAGAAAGGAAAATTTTCTGAGATTTCAGAAGGTAAAGGCTTCTTGCGGTGTGTGCCCATTTTATTTGAAGCAGTAGCTCTGGGGTACGAGTGTGCCTTGACATTTGAAGAAGAAGAAGAAGAAATGTTTGTTTTCTGAGCAATTACACAGCGAGGCTTATTAGAGTCGTTCTTTTACCGAATAAATAACTCAGAGAAGGCTCTAGTATTTACGACTATATCTTTTGCTAGGCTGTTGTAAATATAAACTTTTAGTATAGAAACCAAATAATATAGTATGCGAAGAATAAAGCCCTTTAGAAGGAAAGTGAATCGTGGAAAATAAAATGTAGGAAATATTCGATTTAATAAGAAGTAAATTTATTTAGACGTCAGTAACGAAAATAAAACACTGCGCACAGTTCCATATTAATCGTTAATGGTATTTGCAAGCCTCTTAATTTTTTATTTATAGTAAGATTAGTTTTAGTAATTGAAATGAACCAAGAACTGTTTTGCTATTTATACCGGGTCACACAAAAGTACTTGCTACCACCTTATCACAGTTCTTCATTGGAGGGATGGGTAGAGCTCTCGGCTAGCACGCTGTTGGCCCAGCGTTCGACTCTCCGACCGGCCAATGAAGAATTAGAGGAATTTATTTCTGGTGATAGAAATTCATTTCTCGTCATAGTGTGGTTCGGATTCCACAGTAAGCTGTAGGTCCCGTTGCTAGGTAACCAGTTGGTTCTTAGCTACGTAAAATAAATCTAATCCTTCGGGCCAGCCCTAGGAGAGCTGTTAATCAGCTCAGTGGTCTGGTTAAACTCAGGTATACTTAACTTAACCACCTTATCATACTTTATCGTGATTACAATTAGTTTCTTCTACAGTTGTGTCCATCAAATTTTACCCAGATTTTATGAATGCTTGGGTTAACGAAATAATAACTAAAAATAATGCTTTAATTTACTAACGAATACATTTCATACAGCCAACAAAATACAATTTCACGGATGACACGTGGCAAATATCTGTTTCCCATTTTCCATTTCTCTCGCTCTCCTTCTCTCTCTCCCCGATAACGGTTCCTTCTTCTTACGCTTGGTTAAGCAGTGTTATTATTATTGACGAAGCGATTCAGCCACTAGCTTTAAAAGAATTCGAATTCGATGTTTAAGGCAAAAATCAACGGTTCGGAACGGAAACTGAAAGGGGAAATTTTCAAGGGCAATATCAACATTTGCGACTTGCAATCCGTGAAGAATGTTTTTGGCCTTATTTTGTTAAACGAAACAGTGCTGAAATTACCCTGGCGTAGCAATGAGAAAAATAAACAAATAACAAATGCGCCGAAGTTTCTTCGGCGCAATCGAGTGTTCTGTGCAGCGTATAATCAAGGCCACCGAAAATAGATCTATCTTTCGGTGGTCTCGGTATAATGCTGTACGATCCGCGGCCCATGAAACTCTCAGCCGGCCGTGGTGGCCTGTCCTATATCGTTGCCAGAAGCAAGAATTATGGCTAAATTTAACCTTAAATAAAATGAAGACAACTGAGGCTAGAGGGCGGCAATTTGGTATGTTTGATTATTGGAGGGTGGATGATCAGCATACCAATTTGCAGCCCTCTATCCTCAGTGGTTTTTAAGATCTGGGGGCGGACAGAAATAAGTGCGGACGGACATACAAAGCCGGCACAATATTTTTCTTTTCAGAAAACTAAAAGTAAAATTGCAGGCAGCATATGTAGTTTTGTACCACAAGTTTTACAAATCAAATTACTTTTTTATGTGGTTCTGCACACACCCGCAAAATGTGAGAAAAATGATTTTTGTGTTGCCCAGTCGGATATACAGAAATAGAACACAAACTTCAATACTATTGGTCAATGAACTATGACAAAGCGTTAAATATGTCATGAATAAATGAGACACACACACACACACACACACACACATATATATATATATATATATATATATATATATATATATATATATATATATATATATATATATATATATACATATATATATATATATATATCTATACGGTATATATGTGTGTGTATACATATATACTGTATGTATAAATATATGTATATATATGTACATATACATGTGTATATAAAACCAGGGATAGAATCTTGGAAGGCAAAGAAACACATCAATTATAATGTTAGTTATTCCCACAGTATAAAAAATGCAATGTTTAACAAGTCTTGTGGCCTAAGTTATATGTAAGTATTTCGTCGAAAATTACTGCAACCTACTTTTTATAAGGGTAAAAATTAAACATATCGTTTAAAATTAGTTTGCACTGCTGAAAACACTGATATTATTTATCACTGCAAATGTTTTCTGAGATACACTTTAGAATGGAAACAGACACCAGGGAATTGAAATAAATATTAAGGGTCAAACACATTTGCATAATAGATGTAAATGTAGCACACGCTTAAGGATAATTTTAGATTTCGACTTCCTAGAACGTAGAAGTGCTTCATTTTCGATTCCATGTCTTACATATTTATTTATAAAGCGGCATTATTTGTAAATTAAACCTGAAGAAAAATGCCTCCGTTTTCCTCCACATTCATATCCTTTCGTCTATTACATCCCCATCCTTTCTGAAAGAACCTTCACTCTCTAATGTTGTGTTTGCTAAGCTGATTAGTTGTCAGGCTCCTAAGGTCACGCAGGAAATGGAAAAATTTAACGTAGCCGTAGGGATTAAGTTGAATGCTCCAAAGGATCCTCCACTTATGCTATTTGAAATATCGTCCGAAAATGATGAAGTTTAGGTCATGGAATCCTGCAAATATTTGTTCTTGCATAAACCCACGTTTATATTGTAAAAGGTGTTTACACAATTCCTTGGACGTATGAAGCTTCGTATCATTCATGTTTGTTTCATTTATTTGTTCATGCATTTATATTCATAATGGTTCCTAACATTTATTGGTTTACATAACATAAGTTGTTTCTCCCTTTTTCACGCCGCCTACATGCTCGACTAAAGGTTGAGTGTACCATTAAATCATAAGGTCCATGGCTAAGGTTCCTAATAAGTACTGGTTTGAATTTTTAGGTTATTTCAACTTCTTGACTAAAGGAAATGCTATGTGTTTCTTAATAAAAATGTAAAAATATTATATAACGATTTCTGTATAGTTTTTACAATGTCCTCATGCAATTTCTGCTGGGATTGGTAGAAAGTCAAATTAGCGCAGTACCCACGGTACTACATGGCCTTAAAATAACGTGCAGTCAACGTATGTTTTTAGTTACAAGGAAGGAAAGAATTTTAAAACCAAGACGTTCTCTTAATAAGTCGTGGATTAAAATGCTCCTATTTTCTTTTATTTTCTTTTGTAACAAACATGTTCATTGTTTGCATTTGTTATTATTCCATTAAAGAAAGGATTATTCTCACTGAAAAACACCAGGAAATACAGATTTTCTTTATTTTTCATGTTTTTGCAACTGTTATGGAAACTTGAAGTGCCTTAGGGGGACAAAGCTCTTCATAGATAGTGGTATCCAAAGCAATTGGACGGATGAGCCCTATTCATTTTTCCCCTTACAGTTCAGTTGACTTCGTCTGTAATTCACAGCGTGATGGTCCTGAGTTCAAGCCCCTTCCACGACCTTACACAGTGAAGTAAGGATGGGGTGCTTAGGAGACCTCATGAGGCTACCTGCTGAGTCAATTGCATCCCATACTTGGTTCTTCCTGGCTCTGAATTGGTTTGAGAGGAGGCTCGGGCACTGATCGTTGGCAATGTACTTGATCTCTAGGCATTGTGCGACAGCCACCTTTAAACTTTCAACGAAAACCCTGTCAAATTTTCGATGGATGGGAAACATGGGAAAAATCTTCTGCGACTTTGGGAAGGCACTATTCAGGCTACATTTATTTTTGCATGTTATAAAAAAGTTTTGTGGTATATGATTGGCCTGAAAATCTGTCTCTGCTCACAATTTTATTTCATCGACATGTAAATAACTTTTATGATCATAATCACAGAGCTTTAAAGTAACCAATTTAGAATCATTTAAGCTGGATGTGTAAGCTAAAACAAAGTGAAGTATTTTGGAGGATTTTTGAAAGAAATACCAAGAGAGTTACGCTTTTTTTGAAATTATCATAAGCCGTTAATGTAGTAATAGCATTCATATTTTATTTATTACATTTTTGTTAAACATCAAAGAGCTGAAAGTGCTCTTTTGATGTTCCCAAAGAAGTTTAGTCAAAATCTTGAATGAGGAATATCTGTGGTGTATCATACATAAGAATATATAAGTACTACAATGAAAGCCGCAACGTAATTCTTCCGAAGTTTTCCTTGGTGTTTAGTTCCTAGTCCTCCATTATGAATTTTTCCTTTTAGCTCTAATCTTGCACATCTACTAATGCACACTCGAAGAAATTCATTATGCCTTTTGGTATGTACAAAACTTTTTTCTCATTCGTAATCTAAAAAATTCTGGAGATTATAATTTTTTCGACTGGAAGAAATTAAGATGAAATGACCCGATCTATAAAGGCTTTTTTTGGTCTCCAATTAGGGAAACCTTTGATCATAATTTGTAGACTTGAGCTCAGTGGGGATAACTCAAGCGTGCAGCCTTTGAAACAAGAACCCTACAGTGACTGAGATTAGGGGACGGTAAATTCGATATCCAGATCATCTCCTCCAACGAACACGACTCAAAGGTATCTCGGGGTAAGTTGAGGTATATATGGAAAGGAGACATTTAAATACGTAATCTTCTTGAAACAGTAATTTAGGGTCCCAAGGTTCTATTCATTTCTTCTAACGGCGTCGGCATATTTTCTTGTTTAATTACCTGCCTCGTTCCACGCTCAACATAGAAGGAAAGCATCTTTTGACTTTCTTTTGTAAGTACGCTCTTGATAAGGTCAGATAACACATGGAAATTGCATAGTGTCACTCATCACTCGAGTGTCGTTCGTTAAAATAGTAAAGGATATCGTTGCTTTATACTTCTTGAGATTTGCATCAAATCCTTTTGTATGGTATTACGAATAAATTGCCAACTTCCAAGCATGGTCTATTTTAGGAAAAAAATGTTATTGAGAGAGAGAGAGCTTTTTCCCTACCGGGGACGAAGCTGTTACATAAGATTTGCTTTACATCTTGATGTCTGCTAGCGTCTGAACAACTGTGATCATCAATATCACATATTAGTTAAGGTGATTTACAAAAACCGTTGTATACCATTTATCCGTATCCATAAAAGTACTTGCATTTGCCAGATCCAGAAAATATTCCTGCATTTTAAGAAAAAAATGATTTCATTTCCCTCCAACAGAATATACACACAAATCTGATAGATTTCTTGTAAAACAAGTACACAAGTTGTTCTAAGTTGTTGGATTGCATAATCAATTTAATCGTGTTTGTATACATAAAACCAATGGAAAATGATATGGAGGTAAAGGCCTAACCTTTGACCTAAGGATAAGACCAGAAGAAATAATAAATTCTCATTTCCTGTTCAAATTTCTTGTTTACCTAATAAATGTTAATCCCATGAGCATTCGTTTCATCCACTTTAGACTTTAACAGAAATCTGAACAAAACGTTTTTGTTGTTTATGATGGGTACAACAAAGTGTACTATACGTGTGGCATAAAGGTTAAAAAAAATACCTTTCGAGAACTTTTAGAAAAATGTGAGGACATATTTCTCAGTTTTGTAGCCAACGTTCGTAAAAGTTAGGCGTGTGTTAAAAGTGGCATATGGAACAGCTTTGCGAATATAGAGCAATTTCTTTTTCCATACCAAGCACTTGGGCCTGTTCCATTTAACATTGTTCAACTACTGCCTTTTCACTATTTATTTTTTTCTTACTTCATTACTCTCTCTGTCTTTAATTAAAGGTCATTTATTTCTTTCTGATCTTCTTCAGGCGCAATGGATTAAGAGAGATCGAACAAAAATGCGAGTTAAACACTTGAGTTCACGCAATTCTCCAAGGTCAAATGTTTCCTCAAGCGATATTAGTTCAGCTACTACAGACAGACAGACAGGCATCAACCTTAAAAAGCTTGTGACAGGTATCATGACTGTGAGTAGGTATGCTGAGGACCGTCAATGCTTATATGAACTTTCACCTAGTGACCGTCAACGCTTACATTAACTTTCACCTAATGACCGGCAATGCTTATATTAACTTTCACCTAATGACCGTCAATGGTCATATTAACTTTCACCTAATGACCGTCAATGCTTATATTAGCTTTCACCTAATGACCGTCATTGCTCATGTTACTTTTCACCTAATGGCCGTCAATGCTTATGATATATTACTTTTCACCTAATGGCCGTCAATGCTTATATTAACTTTCACATAATGACCGTCAATGCTCATATTAACTTTCACCTAATGGCCGTCAACGCTTATATTAACTATCACCTAATGACCGTCAATGCTCATATTAACTTTCACTTAATGGCCGTCAACGCTTATATTAACTTTCATATTAACTTTCACCTAATGGCCGTCAACGCTTGTATTAACTTTCACCTAATGACCGTCAGTGCTCATATTAACTTTCACCTAATGACCATCAATGCTTATATTAACTTTCACCTAATGACCATCAATGCTCATATTAACTTTCACCTAATGACCGTCAATGCTCATATTAACTTTCACCTAATGACCGTCAATGCTTATATTAACTTTCACCGAATGACTGTCAAAGCTTATATTAACTTTCACCTAATGACCATCAGTGCTTATATTAACTTTCACCGAATGACCGTCAATGTTTATATTAACTTTCATCTAATGACCGTCAGTGCTCATATTAAGTTTCACCTAATGACCGTCAATGCCTGTATTAACTTTCACCTAATGACCATCAATGCTCATATGAACTTTCACCTAATGGCCGTCAACGCTTATATTAACTTTCACCTAATGACCGTCAATGCTCATATGAACTTTCACCTAATGGCTGTCAACGCTTATATTAACTTTCACCTAATGACCGTCAATGCTCATATTAACTTTCACCTAATGTCCGTCAACGCTTATATTAACTTTCATATTAACTTTCACCTAATGGCCGTCAACGCTTATATTAACTTTCACCTAGTGACCGCCAATGCTTATATTAACTTTCACCTAATGACCGTCAATGCTCATATTAACTTTCACCTAATGACCGTTAATGCTCATATTAACTTTCTCCTAATGGCCGTCAACGTTTATATTAACTTTCACCTAATGACCGTCAATGCTCATATTAACTTTCACCTAATGGCCGTCAACGCCTATATTAACTTTCATGGAAGCAATAAACAAAGCGGGTTGTGAATCTTGACCAGCAGTAGCAGCAGGAGTAGTGAAAGTAACCGAAGTTTTGTATTATTATTATTATAAAACTTTTTCTTCAGGTAACTTTCCTTATTTTATTTTCATTTACTTGTGGTACCCAGTGACTTTCCTACCTATGCCACGATGCCATTTTACGAGAATATTAAATATTTTTATCAGTACAGGACGACATAACTGATGTACAATATATTGAGACAAATATTTTGAAAAGAAATACAATTTATTTGCACATATAGTTTGCATACCTGAGCAATAAAACATAAATGTATAATTCGCAGTGCATCCCATTATACTGAACCAATAAAGCAATAAGCGGATTCGCATACAAGTCCTGGTGGAGAGAAAAACACATGTAGCTCATGAAATACGAGAGCAATGTTATTCACTCAACAGAAACATATTTCTGAATAAAACTGATTCAGTCACCCTCACCTCATATTCATAAGCTGTTTTCCTTTCTCATTTTATTGCTAAAAGGTTTAATCTTGTGTGTGTATGAACTTTGAACTTAATTTTGCAAGTTCATATCTCGGTGACTTATAAATAGTTATATATAGTAAGAGTTATATAAAATCTCTCTCTCTCTCTCTCTCTCTCTCTCTCTCTCTCTCTCTCTCTCTCTCTCTCTCTCTCTCTCTCTTCTCTCTGTTTGCATGTATCTATATATGTATGTATATACGAAAATTATGATTTTATATTAAATAACATTGCTTTGTGAATGGCTTTGTTCTAAACCTTTATTTTTTGGACTATAAAAATACGTGACATTTGTGACGTTGATCCACGTGATTTTCGGTTAAGAAACTAATTTCACCAAGAGCGATCGTCACTTTACCAGAAAATGAAAGAAAAAAACTCATAAACATTTATAACCCCATTTGGCAACATTCATGTAAATCCACACTATTGTTATTACACATTATTTATAATTACAAACTACTGTGGGTGACATTATTCCATACAGAAAGATGTCCCATGTGTATAGTAAGTAACGTGTGTTTTATATACTGTATATGTGTATATATATATATATATATATATATATATATATATATATATAATTTATATATATATATATATATATATATATATATATATATATATATATATATATATATATATATATATATATATATATATATAAGCTTCACGTTTTCCTTGATATCCATTAATTTCTTGACACGAAAGACAGGAAACAGTAATATATATATATATATATATATATATATATATATATATATATATATATATATATATATATATATATATATATATATATATATATATATATATATATATATATATATATATATATATATATATATATATATATATGTATATACAATATATATATATATATATATATATATATATATATATATATATATATATATATATATATATATATATATATATATATGTATGTATGTATACATATATATATATATATATATATATATATATATATATATATATATATATATATATATATATATATATATATATATATATATATATATATGTTAGTCCCTTCTATGAAGTTCTTTGATGTGGCATATGCACTTATCTATAGTAAATGAAAATTTCTCAGTGTTATATCCTTTAGTATAGAAAATTATAAGTTATATTACATGGAGAGAGTAGCATTTTTGGCTCATATATCAGAGTCGGTATAAAAATACTACTAACAGAATCTCGGCAAATTACTGTCATTATCCCGGCAGGCTCCACGTGGCCTTACTTTTGCCCGACTCTTCCAAATGGAGTTTTAGATCAGTGTGTGAAAACGGAGAGAATTATGACAGGATGATGTTTCTTTTCCTATCTCTGAAATTCCGGTTCATTAGAAAACATTTCCTTCTGCAGAAATGAGAAGAGCAGCGGTTTCATGTACTAATCATGTCAAATATTCTTTGTACCTCACGCAAGGATTACCATTTTATCAGCGTATCCTTTCGGATACAAAAAGAAAAAGCATTTAGACAAAAACAATTATATATTATGCGTTTGGTGGGTTCTGATTATAATAATACTAATATTTTTTTATGATTACCTTTCTGTTCGTCCTACTAGTGAAAGCACAGTTGTTATGGCTTATCTGTTTAGAGATCTTCCGAATGTAAGGCTAAATAAGTTGAATTTATAATAAAAGGTATACAGAAAAATCAATTGTTCAAATTATAATAAAAAATCAGGTATTCAGGTTATAAACATCTTGAGTCCCCGTATGTTAACGGTGCGCTACCTTAGCTTGGAATTATTATTGTTGTTATTGGCAGTCATTTAAAAATGATGAACCTTCAACAAAAACAAAAACAATTAACTTTTCATTGTTTCCACCATTTTCGTTCTTTAATGATAACTATTATTGTATATGAACTAAGCATCTTCGGCTTATTCATGGTTGCTGTATATTCCTAAACGCTGTGGATTCATGTGCATACTCTTACAGCAACTAAAGAAATAATTTAATTTCATATACATCTGAAATCACTAATGCTATAAAGAGAAGATCATAAAACAAACAGATTCTTTACAGACGGTAATAATTCTTCTTACGAAACAGATAACCACTTAATTGATATTTTGCTTCCTTTCTTCTAGAGAGTTCTCGTTGTATTGATGCACCATCCCTTCTTCAGTATTCTATTTATTCTCCTAATTTTATTTCTCCTTTTGTACAATCTCTTGAGCAGAAATTCGATATAAAGGGACTGGCAATTTATTTAATTTCTTCCTTGGTAATTAATCACTAATCTTATTAAGGGCCAGTTCCTGTCTGCAGTGAATCCTTAGGTTCTTATCACCGAATCTTAAAAGAGAGATACCAGAGGGTAAGTAATTAGTCGTGTGTAATAATGCTGTCTCAACTGAGATCATTCTTTTCACATATGAACCACTACTGTAACTGAGAACGAAGTGGCCAGTATGTAGTATTATGCGATATTTCTATGTTCACATTTGGAAGAAAATTTTCACTTATAGTATTCATAACATCTACAATTACAGTACTTAGAAGCTATAAATAAAACAAGAATATGCTTAAAATATTAAAAGTCCCCTTATATCCATTTTCGAAAAGATTAAAAATATTAGAAATAAAAATATTTCAATAAACGAAACTCGCTTCTTCATATACTGAAATTGGTGTCCGTAATAGCTACGGTTCTTCTTAATTGTCAATCGTACTGTATGTGCAGAAGTAATTTTATAATTAAAACAGGTTACAAAACGTTTATAAGTACAAAGAATATTGTATTTCCGATGGATTTTTCAGTGAAATTCCACGCCTTTGCTAGAAGCCGGCAAGATAAATGCTTCCCTTGAGAATTGCTTTACCGAAAACCTTAAAAAAAAGGTAAAATAATTGTGATTGTGACGTGGCCATTGGGTAATTGCCTTCACTAAACCTTTTACCCCGTAGAGGTTGGTCGTAATTCTCTCTCTCTCTCTCTCTCTCTCTCTCTCTCTCTCTCTCTCTCTCTCTCTCTCTCTCTCTAAATAGGTTGCCTTTTTGTCTATTAGATAAACATATTTTTGGAATTACTCAGCCTAGGAATCATCACAAGCAACCAAGAAGTAAGAATGGAAAAACGAATCTAATTGCAATAGATGAATAATAAATATATAAAATATATATATATATATATATATATATATATATATATATATATATATATATATCTATATATATATGTGTGTGTGTGTGTGTGTGTGTGTGTGTGTGTGTATGAAAATATATGCACATGTAAAAGTGTTCCTAATTGATCAGTTCTAAACAGAATTTTGCAGCATCCAAATTACAATAGGCCAATGTTTATCGGCAGTCACCTTCAGTCCATGATTCTTTCTGAGTTTTATATGAATGATTTTCCTGAGCGTATCAGTATTTTTTCTTGTTAGTATATAATGGGGGATAAAGGCCTTTGACTAATTAACTGACTGTTTACGATCTATTAGTCTGGAAATTTAAAGTAATTAAGTACATTTATGTCCTATAAAAATTAATAACCATTTCTCTAAACTATATGCCAATGTGATGCACACTTTTTTTTTTTTTTTATTTCAAAGGAAATGTCTCTTAAAGCCGAATGCCTTGAACCTAAATTTCATAATCAATCAATGAATAATGTCAAAACTCATCTTCATCACGTATTTCCTTAGTATTACAAATGACAACTTGATAGTAAATTTACGCCCTAGCAGGAAATGCGTCTCATCAGACGGAAGGCGTTCGAGATCTTATCTGGAAGAGACGAAATTAAAGTCGTTCTTCAGTCAAAAGGAGATCTGGTAAATGTGTGTCCCGATTAAGCTATTTCGAGATATGCGGAAGACCTATCACCGAAGATTGCTGGCCTAATGACGAGATTTGAAGTCTGGTCGCTTAGCCAATTGCTCTAGTCCTCTGGAAGTAATGAGAGAGAGAGAGAGAGAGAGAGAGAGAGAGAGAGAGAGAGAGAGAGAGAGAGAGAGAGAGACGTGTCTGGTCATTTGGAAGTAGGTTTGCAAATTATAAAATTACTCAAATCTATAACCATAACGAGTAAAATCCGGATATGCAAATTCTTTTCATATTAATGACATATGTAGGTCTTTTAATGAACCTGCCTCACAGACATAATTATTTTATCATGTGGAGTTCGCTGTAACCTGAAGAGATATTGGATCAGAATATGCTAAGTTCAGAAGTAATGTTCAGACCGCGGTGTCTTTTCGTGGCTTATATATTATTCTTCTTTAAAAAAATCTCCGGACATGCTTCCTGACATCTGCTCTTGACAGAGCTTCGAAGTTTATTATGATTTTCCAGTAACCGGAAGTGACGTTGGGTAAGGAGATGTGAAGCAAAAATGTCATCATCTAATGTTATGGAACTTTAGCACATGAAAATGCTGTTTTAATGCCATTATATCGTTTATTTTTTGACGCTCTGTCGTTGTAGTGTTTAGGTTATTTCATTTGAATATATTTCTCAACTTGGTTAATAATTACTTATCTTGCATTCAAAAGCCATCGTAAGTGCAATATCTAGAACCACAACTTCCCTTTCAGATTTCGCAATTTACTTTTACACCAAAATACTATTTTGAAGGAAAGTATCGAAGAGGAACACGCTTTTTTTTTTCAAAGATCCTATTTTCCACTACCTTTCTTCCTATTTCATCAAGAACGTAGCTACAAATGTTTCGACCTTTTTTCGATAGACATCCACAGTCGATCTTACTGAAGTTAAATTTCTACCTTGTTTCTTATTGCCTATTATGATGCTGTAGTAACAAAGTAAATTTATAACTTAAATGTGTAATAAACAAAAATGCAAGAATATTGATAAAAAAGTGATCTCCAAAGATGTTAGCCAAGTATCTATATCTTGAATAATAAATAACATAGTGACTCTTAAAATGAATTTAATGAACGTTAAAAAGATCAGTCTCCATTCCTCCAGTCAGGATTCCCTTCAGTGATGCCAGCTGGGGATTTTTAGCGTCAGCTTCCTAACAAAAACATTCTTTAGATGGACCCGTACTCGGAAAGTTATGAATATTATTAAAGTAAAATGGGTGTATCTTCAATCGCACAGAGAAGCAACATATCCAGACATACATTTACTCGACAAGATATTTAAATTATACATTTTTTTTGTCATGCGTTAATTTATTTCGAATAGGAATGATCTAAATAAATAAGAAATGTTTCCCAAGATAATTTGACAACATTCCAAACAAGAAATTTTTTTGTATACTTATAAATTTTTTTCAACTTTATTTTTATTTCAGAATCACTATATATAAAATAGATATCCACCATTTAAGCCTTAATAATTGAGCGCATATTCATGTATAAGTTCACGAGCAAACATTTTAGATAAGGTAATTTGGGAAATAATTTTTTCACATCCGAACATAATGTAGGTCCCGTTTATGATTTTGAAGGCCACTTCGACATAATCCCTATCCTTTTATTTTTTTTTAAATTAAAGGAGCTCATTAGTTCAGCTTACACAAAAAATACCGTAATGAGTTTACCTTTCTCCGAAATACATGAGTTCTGTTTTGACTTGGAAATAGCGGGAATGGCTTTAGTCTACTGATTAAATCATATGCGCGTGAATAAATGAACGGGAATAATATGAGGATTCGTAAATAATGGATGATCTGTGTGCGCATGCGCCTGTCTATGCTTGTTTGCTGGTCTGCTTGTGTGTTTGAGTTACCGTCCTAGTAATTTTCTAAAAGTTTCTTTTAATTAGCATTTTGTAGATAACACCAGTCGTTTAATTTTTAATTTGATGATTCTTTTTTAAACTTTGCATCTTAAATTGCGCAGCCATTAATCATTACCATTATTTTTAATTTGATGATTCTCTTTTAAACTTTGCATCTTAAATTGCACAGCCATTAATCATTACCATTATTTTGTCTTGCTCCTCTTCTTAATACTACTGTATTATTATACGTACAGTATGTAATAACAATGAATATATTTTCAGATGTAAGAGAAATTACTAGTAATGAGCAAAGTACATAATGATATAACTGAATAAGAGAGAAAAAGGACACACTTAGCTGTCACTGTGTGATAAACAATAAATTTACATTATTTCTCAAGAAATCGCATACAATTTTTCTGAAATAATTATTCATCTCAAACAAAATTTAAAAATAAAACGTATTCATCGACATTACATTTATAACGATATTTCTCAAAATTAGTAAAGATAATATAGATTTGGGAGAGAGAGAGAGAGAGAGAGAGAGAGAGAGAGAGAGAGAGAGAGAGAGAGAGAGAGAGAGAGAGAGAGAGAGAGAGAGAGAGAGAGAGAGAAGGGTGTGGAGGGTGAAGTCTTGAGAAATTAGTCCATAACCGTAAATTAGTTCTTCGTAAACATTAATGAAGAGCTACTTGCATCTATCAAAAGATCTTATAAAGATTTGGGCGTAAAGACCAGAAGAAAAAATCCAAAGAGACAAAGAATGGAATTAAGAAAGCTTTAATTCGAGGAAAAATTCTTCTTTGTTGCTGACGTCAACAAAAGTAGGATTTCTTTATGTTATTCCGTCCGACTAACATAAAATAAAAATCTGACTGGCATCGTGCCCACTCATGTCAATTTTAGATGAAGGTGTTCGTATGGATTCCTCTACATTTTCATTTGCTGTATAATTTTCTTCTTCATATATATACTATATCGGATATATATATATATATATATATATATATATATGTATATATATATATATATATATATATATATATATATATATATATATATATATATATATATATATATATATATATATATATATATATATATATATATATATATATATATATATATATATATATATATATTATATATATATATATTGAATTTTTATCACACCGTGATTTATATACAATCATGAAGCTACAAATGTCGCTTAATATTAAATTCACGCTACCTTGGGAATATCCCCGATGGGGAATTATCACCGAAGGGAATTTATAAGTGATGATTGGACTGGCACTGCCGAGAGCTCAGTGGGTAGAACGTCGACTGGAGTCGCTGGATAAGTATCTGTGTCGTGGGTTCGAGACCCGGCAGTACCAGTCCATTTATCACTTATAAATTCCCCTTCGGTGGTCCCCATCATCGGGGATATTCATTTGAGGTAGAAATGTAATATATATATTTGATATTAAACGACATTTATAGGTTTATATAAATGTAATATATATATATATATATATATATATATATATATATATATATATATATATATATATATATATATATATATATATATACATTAATAAATTAAGGGACCATTTCACTTCCTTACTAAGTAGGAGACGTTAAACAACTATCTGGCAGTGATAACCAGGGAAAAGTCAAGGTAATATATGTAAACAGCAACCTTTTGCTGTTGGAGTGGATTGTTGTCTTGTCATCTGAAATTTCATAGCTCATGTATTCGCAATTTTTATCGAAATGAAAAGACGACATCTACGGGACTCAGGTAATGTGCAAAACCTAATACATTTTACGAAGGTAAATGTACTTGCATTACAAGTGATAATGGTTTTACATCACTTCGAACTGAACATCATTTCATGGTAAATTTAAGAGAATTTACGTTCAGTGAATGGTGAAAGATTGATAGATAAATAGATAGGTAGACAGACAGAACCAAAGAAAGAGTTCCACAAAGCTGTGATACAGAAATTCTTACACATTTCGAATTCTGATGCAACTTTTAAAGAGAATATGGGATAAGGTATGGGAAGAGAGAAATAAAAAAGAAGAATGGGAAAGAAATAGACACATCTATAATTCGTTCTTATATTTCCACCTACGCCGTTGACGTCAACAGCAAAATGATAATGCCTCGATAGTATTCGGCTGCCACGGAGTTAGACGAAATATATGAGATTATTGGATAGAATCAATTTGCATTAGATTAGCTTTTAATCCCTTGGGTTTCAGAGCCTAGTTCTCCATATATATATATATATATATATATATATATATATATATATATATATATATATATATATATATATATATATATATATACTGTATATATATATATATATATATATATATATATATATATATATATATATATATATATATATATTTTTCTATTTTTCTTCACTTATAAGGAAAATATTGATTGTCCCCATTCAGTTTTCAACGTTTGAAAAACAAATCTCCGGCGTGTCTTTTATTTAGATAATTTTTGAATTTTACTCAAAATACAATTTGCAGACAATGTTTAACTCCAAATTTACTTACACTATGCTTTGATTCCAAAACTGAATTTTGGTCTATTCTAGATTTTGAAATTTTCTTTTATTTTTCACAAAACTGCTAAAACTTCGACTAATTGTTGACCAATGAACTTATTTAATTACGTGTTTGTAATTAAAAGTAAATTTTATCTAAATTATTTTCGAAACCATCATCCCCATCATGACTTGCTTGAGTTTCATAAATTTTCACTTATCCCCAGGAATATGATTCTGATATTAGTTTGCTAATAAATTTCAATGAATGCAATTGTGACTGTATTCTTGTTGCTAAATATCTTTTAGTTTAATACTTGGAGTCACAAAACATTTTATCAAAACTGATTTTATTGTCCCCATGTTCTTTGACTGTCATACATAAATGTGTAGAATACCTTTTATTTCATTCAAATATGAGCCTTTTATAAAAAGAAAAATATGTTACAGGGAACAGAATCAACACTTTTTTTTGAAGTGTACGTAGCGTGATCTTAGCGATCTCTTCGGGAAAAAGACGTAAAAAGGTTCAACCCATGACTCCACTCGCATTTTTTTCCCCTCTCTCTCTCTCTCTCAGCCTCTCTCTCTCACCGTGTATCGACTCTCTCTCTCTTTCCCTGACCTCACTCATTCTCACCAAAGCAATTAAATGGACTATTTAAAGAAACACAATCGTTCCTACAAAAATAGGTTTATTATTCAAATAACCCAACAAGAAATGAATAAAACAAAGCAAAGATTAAAATGCATAATAAATGAATTATCGAGTCAGATAACTAAACTCTAAACTGCAAAGCACTTCTGATTAAAGAAGTCTCATTATGGCTAATAGCCTGGAAATACCCAAAATCACACATACTCCCAAATCAATAACTAAAAGTCATGTCCAAAAAAAAAACAGTCTGCCACAAGTCCACAGACATCTGTCGAAAGAATTAAACATGATAGAAAACTCCCAAAAATATATGAAATACAAAACACAATAATGGAAAGTGTAAAATGCATAGCCAAGATATGGCAAACGTAACACAACAAAATAATAATATAAAAGAGGTATGAATATTCATATTAAATTTCCCACACCAGTTCACAAGTACATAATGATTAGAAAGTCATGGTAAAAATCACAAGTTCAATTTTCTCCCATAAAAACAGATTTGAGACTCTACCTTATCTGCCGATTTTCAAAGCCTGGAACCACTCCAAAGCTATGACTGGACAACTGCAGTTCTATCACGTTAATGAACGATCAAACTCACTTTTAGGGCAGATTTTGGCATAATCTAGATCAAAGTAACGCACGTACTCACGAACATACATAGCGCTTGGGAGATCACCTGATCTCCAATATTGCCGAGCTTCTCGCTCAGAGAGCTGAGGAATCAAACTATTTGCTGAATACAAAGATTTTGCAACTGACGACTTCCATCAGTACCATCTCGCACCGAACTTTCCATGATAACATCTTAAAGCATTGAAGCTATGAAATGCATATATGTGTCCTTTAAATAAATATGCTGTTTTTCTAAATAAATAGCAGCTTTCTCGAAAAACAAAGTAGCCATTGCATTTTCACCTTAGCCGCTTGAGTAAAAGATGAAATAATGTGTTATAGGGACTCACTATCTCAATACAGCTTCATACGACACGCCAGGACATTTACCACCATCTCTGTAAACTTTTTTGTCTTAGTGTAGTATATTTATGTCGATGTTGCACGTACCTTCACGTTTCCTGATTACTAATACCATCCCTCTCCCCTTTTCCCATGTAAGTGAAATACCCCACCCATTTAGCCTGGCAGTTTCAAAAAGCTTTTCCCTTAGCCTAGCACTTTTAAGTTGCCCTCCCCATTAGCATAGCACTTTCAAGGCCCCATTCTCTTTAGCTCAGTACATTGAAGACAGCTTCAAAACTTAAATACATAAGTTGCAAAACATTTCTGTGTTAGTCTACCACTTTCAGAACAAACCCACAAATTAGCCACTACCTGGTCTCATTTCCTCCACGAAAGATGGTAATTAATTTTTGCAGGAACAACGAAATCCAGTGTTTATAACTAATACACTAATTTCAATACACGTATTTGCTTATAAATAAACAACACATAAATTTTTATTTTAAGAGATTTATCCCAAAACGGCGTCCTACTTACATGAATGAATGTATGCTGTCATTTACAGGAAATCGAGATGGGCCACGCATACCAAACTTGATTTGCAGTCTGGAGAGAGAGAGAGAGAGAGAGGAAAGCTATGGTTCGAAGGATCCATTTCCTCAACTATAAATTCCAGTCCGACACCCAAGAGACACATACATATTCATCAAATACTTCGCCAGTAAGATCGATCACCTTTTGTTTCCATTCGATTTTTTTTTTATCTGAGGTGATAGTGTAAGCAGAGACAAGGAAAGTTTCTTCTTCTAAAGGATATCGAAACAGGGCCATGGAACTAAGAAAACGTTGATTTTATATCTCATTTTCATCTTCATTTTATTTTCTTAGTAATATATTCAAAAAGAACTTTCTGTAATGTAATATGAACGCAAATACATACAAACGCCCATGTATATACATATACTTTTATGTTTATATACATATATATATATGTATATACATATACGTATACATTTATGTTTGTATGTATATATATATATATATATATATATATATATATATATATATATATATATATATATATATATATATATATATATATATATATATATATATATATATATATATATATATATATATATATATATATATATATATATATATATATATATATATATATATATATATATATATATATATATATATTTATATATATATATATATATATATATATATATATATATATATATATATATATATATATATATATATATATATATATATATATATATATATATATATATATATATATATATATATATATATATATATATATATATATATATATATATATATATATATATGCGTAGGGAGTTATTTTCCCCACCGCACCCATGTACACAAGCATGTTCATAAGGAAATCAAAATGCACGAATCAGCAATATGTTTCCCAGCAAAGTGCATATAGCAAAATCAGCTTTCAAAATATTTCTCTCTCCTCCAAAGGCTCTGAAATGCTCTCATGTTTCCAAGGATTTTGTTTACATTTCTCTCTTGCCGATCCCTGGTTGCAGTTCCGGGTGTTTGTATTTATTAAATTGATACATGCGAACCGCTTCAAAATTTAGCAGGGGCTCAAGCATTTAGAAAATGAATTATGTGGAATATTATTCTAAATGAAACTGTAGAAGATACGTATATATATATATATATATATATATATATATATATATATATATATATATATATATATACATACATATATATATATATATTATTATATATATATATAAATATATATATATATATATATATATATATATATATATATATATATATATATATATATATATATATATATATATATGTTAATATCTATTACATTTTTCTAATACATAAGACCGAGAAAATCGTCTCACATTTTTTCTTTAAAATGATATGCCGTCAAGCTTTCTTTTATTATCATGTCAATAAAAAAAAATTTTTTTTTTTTAAGAAATTAGAGTTTAGATCAAAAAGTTAAATGGCAGAAACTAACGGCCATCTTTTCATTTTTCTTGGACATTTAGTGACGCACTTTCAAAATCTGCTATGACGACATTTATGTACACCTTGATTACCTTTAAAAATTTTGTTATGTATGATCTGAAATATGCTTAAAAGTCCGGTATATGTTATGGCAGTTTTTGTTTTCTCGTGGAAAAGAACTGGCAATATTTTGCTGGAAAGTAATGCAGTAATATGCTTTAAGGTCCTCTACGCCAGGCACTAAATCAGCTGCTGAACCCCCGAAGCTGTGAAAGGCTGTGTCGTTATTTATGCTAAATTTACGAAGCATATTTTGAGTAGAGAACACTTTATAATATTATAAGAGTTTTTTCATAAACCCTAGATTTCGTTTTATAATAGATCAAATGCATATAGTGTTGTATACAAGTGGTCACTGAATAACTATTATTCATTTCTTTTTCGATTCTTACGGTCTCCTGATCAGGACTTGAAATAGAATAAAACTTTCTCATAAGAGCTAAATAAAACTCTCGTGTTTGTTGAACTGCGGGATAAAACTGCAAGACCGCTTGAAGCGTGTCTGAGTGATCTCGCTCTCCGCCGAAGAGTGTCTGAGTTTCTCTCGAGATGTTTTTGAACTCGATCTCCTGGGAAGAGGACCAATTACCCAGTTGTTTGTCAGGAGAGGATTCTTTGCCCGAATGCTTTCGTATTAGTAAGTTTGCTGATTAAACTTCAGTAATACTTGTCTGTTTATTTATGGTTTCCAGAGCGTAAAAAATTAAGTTTTTTGTGCTGGTGGTCAGGAATGATTGTTTTCCGGTAAAACAATTGCTTACAGTTAAAATGACTAATAAAAACTTAAACTTTTTTTTTTTTGTATTTTTTATTATCTTAATGACTCAATATAAATGAAGGTTTTGCTGTAAAAATGACTTTCTTTTAAAATGATTATTTTCGGGAAAAATAGATTCTGTGAAAAATATCATGGTTTTCCCAAAAAAAACACAAAAAGGCACTTCATATTCATCAGTACATTTTCAGTTGAAATAACTGTGTTAAGTGTGTAGTAATGATCTTTAGTCTAAATAATGGTTTTCAGTTAAAATAACTGTTTCCAGAAAAATAATGCGTTTTAATTGAAGCAAGGGTTTTCAGCTCAAATATCGGCTTTAATACGAAGCAGTCATTATCATTTGCCAAACTGGCCGTTAGCTGAATCATTCTTAAAGTTCTATTGGACCAGTTTCGTGAATAATCTTAATCTTGTGAATTAATTTATTGTATATTCAATAAAACTCGGACTTACAGAGCAAAAAATCCTGCGGATCATATGCTTTTCAATTTCACAATGATAAATTTCTCAATGCTCGTCATGGAACTGATTTCCTAATAGCTAGATAAGTAGACAAAAATAATGTATGAGTGAATAACTTAGTGACAGGGATTAACCGTCTATCATAAGGAATACTTAGATTTTTCATATTGCTTGAAAGTTTCTCATTATGAAAATGCAAAGTAAAATTGAATCTGAAAAAGTATATCACCTTCATCATCAGTTATCAGTATATATATATATATATATATATATATATATATATATATATATATATATATATATATATATATATATATATATATATATATACATACATACATACATACATACATACATACAACACACATATATTATATATATATATATATATATATATTATATTTATATATATATATATATATATATATATATATATATATATATTGTCACGTTAAGTGATCTACTGCTGGTTCCCAGCTCGTTCCCTTTGTGGATTGCTGCCTCCTTACCTTCAAGTTTTTTTGTTTTGATGTTTTCGTGTGAGCTGCCGGTTTTCTGTCGTCAGTCGGGTCTGGTAGATAAAAGCGGCAGTGGCAGCAGCAGCAGGCAGATTTTTGGAGTCGACGTTGGTAAAGTTTTTGAGCAGCAAATTGGAGCACGCCTACGAAGTGGAGCACGATTTAGAGGTGGAGTGTGACCATGATAGTCGTGTGAAAAGCTGCTCATCTTTATGAGTGAGGCTAACGTCTCCATCAGGGTTTTTCTGGTTTATGGGTTTTTGTCCCTGTCAGCAGCTCCAGGGCTGTCTTGGTGCCCAGATGGAGGACGTATGTTTTTTTTTTCTGCCTGCTGTTGTTTATTTTTGCCTTTTTTTTTTTTTTTAAAGCTACTTTTTTTTGTTTATTTAACTTGATTTTGTTTATATGCCTTTTGGTTTTTCTTTTATTTATGGTTTTATCTTTTTACCAGACCTGACTCACTTGTAAATATTGTAAATAAATTAATTTTGAGCTCATTATATTGTTTTGTTTTCCCTCCTTTGTTTGTTGCATCTGCCGTCAGTCATGACAGCCCCGTCCTGTGTATATTATTTATACAGGTCGTTACACATATATATATATATATATATATATATATATATATATATATATATATATATATATATATATATATATATATATATATATATATATATATATATATATATAAAGAGAGAGAGAGAGAGAGAGAGAGAGAGAGAGAGAGAGAGAGAGAGAGAGAGAGTCAAATTTCTTTTATCAGATCCTATAAAACCGACAGAAACTGCATAAAAGTTTCTTCAAACCGCACAAACTGAAGGCCTGTCGGAACGAAACAAGTTCAATGTATTTGCTGGACTCGGCTCTCACGCCCAAGCCTCGACTTTTCGGTCTCGGTCTCGGTTGTTGGAGTCAGTAATCAGTGAGACATCAATGGAGGAGGATGTAACTCGGAAATCTCGGCAGGGTCTGCTCACGAACTTGACCTCTCATTTCTTTTTATTAATTTTTTTTCTTTTGCATGCATTTCAATGCGAAATTGTGCGAGTATGCAATAAAGGGATGAAGCTTAAAATTATTTAGTATTAAATATTCAAGTATAATAGGAAATTTGCTCGTAATATTGTACAAAATTTAAATCAGTTTGAGAGCGCGGGCTCTTAGTGATTCATCAAAATATAAATGATTAAATAAGAAGCTTTTTCCTTTCTTTGACAACAAGCCAGAGAGCGAGCTTACCACTCGTACTTTAGATGTGTGAAGATTTCAGCGTATAATCAATAAGTCTTGAGAAGGTGTTATTAAAAAAAAAATTTTGGCAATAATGTCTGCAATATGCTTATCCATTAATGTCTTTCACGGGTGACTAAACTATCGTAAAGCTGTTTCCTCGGTTAGTAGGTTATGTCCTAGAACTCTCTGTAGATTGATTAACAAATGGAAAAGGATGTTCCCCCATTAATTTATAGCACATTTAAATCATACGAGGAACGTTTTCCCGTCTACTATGCTATCACAAACGCCATGCTAACAACCAATCTATCATATGCTCTCGATTGATGGCAGAGGAGGTGTAATTAGCGATTGCCAAAGAAACATTTTCTCAATGACGTCACGAAAACAAACGAGGTTACTTCCTTTAAATACATGCAAATTTTAGGTTTTCTCTCTTAGCTGACCCCAAAAAACCAAGCACTTTTTTTCTTAGTTGATTGGAGATTTTTTCTTCCGATTCTAATGCAAATGTCTCATAATTATTTGGTTCGGTTTCGTTATATATCAGCTTTTTGATGCATATTCAGAAATGAGAAGAGGTCCTCCCAGCAAAAAATATAAACATGGCTAAAATATATTTATGAGCACACCGTCCATTAACGCTTTCCTAAATAACATACAAATATTTTCTACCCACAGACATCAAATGTAAACGGCTGAAATGCTAGTCAACTGTACGGGAAAATAAAATGGAATTTATTCGTTGAAAATACAGTTCTCATATGAATTTTGATTATTGTCCGTGTAATAAAAGAGTACAATACTTTGCATGGTCGCGTGTGGGACCCTGTAGGCCTATAATTATGATATAATCGTATCATTATACGAAACATTGTAATTTCGATGTCACCGATATTATATTTGCCAAAGACTTCAATGACCTCAAAAAAATTTTTTGTTGTGGATTATCCTTCGACACATTAAGGTTCACAGAGATGAAAAGAATCACCCGTGTTCTCCATGAATCTCCACATAACGTATTTATAATCAGTTGGTTCAGTGTTTCTCCAATACTCTGAGGCACGCAGCTTTGAGTGTCTGGCAGGTGAACGCAGTCCTTTTACATATTAGCTGTTCTTATAGTGCAGACAGTGGTGGTCTGGATACTTATTTCATATCTGATTGCACGTTAAAAGAAGAAGAAGAAGAAGAAGATATGATAAAAAAAAGGATGCTTTTTCTACTTCACATTCCTTAGTTAAGGCTCATTGTTAAGGGTCATAGGGCCGGTGCTGAACTCCAGTTTCTTTGGCCGAAAGCCAGTGGGAGTGAAGTCCCGAAGCCTAAGACTGTTTTAATCCCCCAGCCGAGGGCTGATACCTATTTTCTTACTAACTCTCTCGAGTTTTCAGACCGCTAGGTTGGCGGGCCGCCGGATTTATGCAATGGCGCCATCCCCAAGCCACCAGTGAGCGGCAGGATTTGAACCCCAGTCCTCTCGACTGATAGGCGAGAACCGTACCACTGTGCCACCATGAGAGATTTAGCATTTATTTTTCGATATAGCTCCATCTTAATGTACATTCAAACACGCACACATGGTGTGAGTATGTGAATTACAATGTACTGAGAAATATATATAAACATATTTCCTAGAAATATATGTTATTCAGATCTTCCTCATCATGTTTGTTTAACGGGTTGCAGCACCAGTGTAGAATGGAAACAGACTAGTTTATTCTGATGCATTTAATATCCCCTGAAATTCCAAATTCTCATATATTTTTTTATAATAAAGAATAAGAGAGAGAGAAAAATTCATACCATCTGAAATAGTTTTGAAGCTTTTGTTAGTTTATCCACAAAGGCCCTCCTGTTTTTCGAAATGCGTTACTCATTGCTAACATCAAAAAGCATGTGCATGTTTTCAATGTGTTTATCACTTAATACTATGCAAGAGTTTCGGCTGACAGCCTGGTGGAAAATCTTCAGGATACGAGAGATATTCAAATGCAGTTCAAATATCCTCACTGCCACAAAATATTTATTTTCATTTTTTTTTTCATTTCTGCAATTTCCGAACGTTATTACAAGATGATACATTTAAAATGCAATCTCAAATCCTCTCTTCCCTATTGGAAAATAAATTTCAATGTTGCATTTACCGATAAATTGGCAGGAGTTCTGCAAAGATAAATAACTGGATAAGTGAAAATAGGTTTACTTTATGATTTCATAACTCCTTCCCTTTAAGGCATTAGTTAGAACGACAGCCTGTCTTATGGAGTCTCAAAGAGAGCGGTATTTAAGAATCAACCCACTTCGCCACATCGAGAAGTTGGTGTTCAAACTCATGGCTAGTTGGTTACAAATTTCGTAGGCCTGTCTTCCATCAATTCTTACCTTAGACATTTGTTGTAGCTCATGTCTTTTAAACATTGGTTTATTTTATACGGACTTGCATTCAATCAACAAATATCAAGGCATAATTTTGCAGTAGCTCTCAGTGAATTACATGACCCCAGATAAAAGGTGTGATCAGTAGCAGAAACTCAACTGAGCCTGACTTTTTCAAACTTGTACTCCTCGTCCAGCCTTCATGAAAAATCCATTTAGTCCCTTTAGTCAAAAGTGTTTTGATTGAAAATTATTCAGAAATTCGATAGTAAATGAAAAGAAATTTCTTTTTTTGAGGGGAGGATCGGATGGATTTCTAAAACGTGACCAAGAGTTTTCCATTTAGCGAAAAAAGACATCGTGAATGATAGAGCCGTTCAAAATGAAGAAGTGTATATGAATGAAAATCTCTCTCTCTCTCTCTCTCTCTCTCTCTCTCTCTCTCTCTCTCTCTCTCTCTCTCTCTCTATATATATATATATATATATATATATATATATATATATATATATATATATATATATATATATATATATATATATATATATATATATATATAATATATATATATATATATATATATATATATATATATATATATATATATATATATATATATATATATATATATATATATATATATATATATATATATATATATATATATATATACACACTAACTGGAGAAAGTGAAAATATTCTGAAAAAGGAAAACTTGAATGGCACTATACAACAACTCTCTCTCTCTCTCTCTCTCTCTCTCTCTCTCTCTCTCTCTCTCTCTCTCTCTCTCTCTCTCTCTCTCTCTCTCTCTCTCTGCAGATCCAATAAAATATGGAGGAAAAGTATTGTAAGTCAGGGGGTCCCTGATGCGTTTCATATTTAATGCCCTTTAACCCAACCTTAAATAATTTAGAGGAGAACCAAAAGCTTTGTTTATTTTGAGGATTTTTTTTTAGAGGGTTCTTCGTTTTCATATTCGGAATTTGCCCAAGAGAGAAATAAAATTGAATGTTTAAGATTATACATGAAGTTATAATTTATTATGGGATATATATACTGTATATATACACATATATATAATATACATATATATATGTATATAAATGTATACTTATATACATACCTATAAATATATATTTATGTATATATATAGTATATATATATTGTATATATATGTATATCTTTTGTTATATTTATCTATATATATATATATATATATATATATATATATATATATATATATATTTATATATATATATTTATAAATATAAACACACACACACACGTTCCTTTATAAATAAAACACAAACACACACACACACCGTTCCTTATGCACTTAAACAGGCGTACAATAAATGAACTTGTGTCTCTATTCTTGAAAAAATTATACGAATAAACACTGGCACACATAAACTACTCTAATAGACGGTAGTACTCTTAATTTTTTTTTTTATTACTGCCATATCTTCTCCTGTTTCCGCGTAGTCTCATTTATCTCAGGGATAAAGTTAGTGGCTTACTACCTCTGGAGGCAATTCCCATTCCGCCTTTTTTGGGGGGTGGGGGGAGGAGCGCAGGAACGCGTCTTCTCCAGCTTCGAAAATTATGCCGTAGTAAGTTGTTGGGAATCTTGGTATTAGAATATTTTAGTTGGAAGGTTATTGCCGTCATATACGCTCCATTCTCGGCTTCCAAATAATCCTCAATTTCCGATTGATCTTTGTATTCTATTTAAAATGGCGTTAGTCTTTAGATAGTAGAATCTGAAATGAAATAATTAACTTTTGTATTTTTTCATAGCTTATAAGGCAAAGTCTTTAGGTGTTAACTTTAGCTTTTGCTTTGAACTGAGACACACAGACACACACACACACACACACACACACACACACATATATATATATATATATATATATATATATATATATATATATATATATATATATATATATATATATATATATATATATATATCTATATACATATTACTGGATCTAGAGAGAGAGAGAGAGAGAGAGAGAGAGAGAGAGAGAGAGAGAGAGAGAGAGAGTTGTTTTTTAAAATACCATTCAAGTTTTACTTTTCTAGAATAGTATTTTCACTTTCTCCCAGTTAGTACGTATGCGTGTGTAAATATATATATATATATATATATATATATATATATATATATATATATATATATATATATATATATATATATATATATATATATATATACATGTGACAAATAAACTCTCTCTCTCTCTCTCTCTCTCTCTCTCTCTCTCTCTCTCTCTCTCTCTCTCTCTCTCTCTCTCTTTTATAGTTTATATTTCACCCCTTCTCACTCCCCATTCCTATTGGAGCTGAACTTCGACTTAATGGGCATCGGGAGTGTCACTATTCATCTCAGCGACCTCGAGAAGTATGTCTGTCGTTTTCGGTTATCTTTATATGCCACCACCTTCTCACCCCTTCTCACTCCCCCCTCCTATCAGGGCTGAAGTTGAACTTCAAGGGCATCAGGAGTGTCACTATTCATCTCAGCGACCTCGAAAACTATGGATTAGACACCAATAGCTGTCGTTTTTGGTTATTTTTACATGTTACGCCCTTCCCACAATCCCCCTCCTTTGGTACCAATTATATCTTACCCCCACAGTATTCTTTTCCAGATAGTAAGTCATATGTATACCAAGTGTGGATAAAATCGCTCAATGCATTTCTGAGTTATTCTGGCACATACACACACACACACTTCCATTTTATATATATACAGTATATATATTATATATAAATATGCATACATATATATATATATATATATATATATATATATATATATATATATATATATATATATATATATATATATATATATTAAATATTTTGCGTGTTTGAGTGTTTTATTTGTTACAGTAGCTAGAATGGACTTTCATTTTGTAATTATTTTTTTGTTTTTGATGATCACATTGTTCTGTAATAGATATATGGATGAACACTAAAACTATTATACCAATGCGGGTATTATAAGTGGGAAAATTAGAATATCGTGCCATAATATACCTTAGTAAACAACAAGACCCAGGCGAATGATTACTAGAGGTGAAAACTAAAGCTGAATTCACTAAGGTGCCACAAATATTGGCAGATATTAGTCTTAATTAATCAGCTGAGCAGAGGATATTTTTCCAGTGTCTCAGTTACAAAAAAGTTAAAATTGTGACTTAAAATTCATACCAAAAATCCACGTTAACTTTTACTAATCACTGGAACACTTCTTACGATATTTTTCTTCAACCGAAAATGGTAAGGAAATTTGGATCACAGTGTTTTATTCTCTTTAATAAAACCTAATTATTAGATATTTCCCGAGCAATATGGTTCGATGACTACTCTTCAAACTGAAACCTGCTTTCTTGCTGTGACACTTCTGACCCTTGATAATTCGTAAGCTTGTTAGGAAAAAAATCACAACAGCTCCGTTTAAATAACCACCAATATTATCAGAGAAATACAGCTCCGTGGCACTATGTCTTTGTTGAACCTCCCGGGACATTTTCTTAACATCTGATGCCACTGGAAGTGTTCTGGCTTTCCTGATGTTAGGTTATTTTGACGGTACGGTAATTGTAGCGTTGATCATTGCTTGATTGAAATTGGTGACAAAATATGTGAATCAAATAATCTTTTCGGACTGATGACGGAAGATTTTTTTAATTGATTATAGTTGAGAGAGGCTGTTTTTCTTCAGTGATGCCGGCTGGGGTTTTATGCAAGGTAAAATTCAAATCAGAAGGAAAAATTACTGAATGAAACGATGAAGAACTTTATACAGGGCATATATACATATGCAGAAAGATGGTTAATATAGACGACCGTAGACAATAGAATGTAATGGTATGAAGAAATGGAGATTCTAAGAAATTAGCTATAAGAAAAATTCTGTTTTTGCATTAGATCTCTGCTTTCCAAGTGAAGTCCCGTAACGCAGTCGACAATGCCTAGAAAGTAAACGACTCTTTTCATATAAAAGAAATGATAGGACGACAAAGTTGCACTTGTAAAAGCTAATGGTTTCTCTTATTTTGCTTAGTTTTTACTGTTTTTTTTTTTTTTCATTCTTTTTATCGGGGAGGGGGCGGTTGGCGTTCAGAGTTATATTACTCAATGGCAGTGCAAATGTTGTTCATGTTTTCAACCATTAAATGATGAGCAGTGTCTTACGAAAGAATAAGGTAATACTAAGAAAACTTTGTGACAATCTTGGGGGTGCAGTTCACTAAATATAGAGAGTCCAGATGAGAACTGTCTCTCATCCAAAAATACTTATAAAATCGACGTGGAAACTTTGGAAACGTGTCAGAAGTTTTGCTATTTAAAGAAAAAAAAACTAGGCCCAGAGTTTCTGAGTTTTTTTTCTACATTAACCAAAGGAATGATATTAGGCATTTTGTGACGTTATTCTCATCCATTTCCTTTGAAGAGTAGGAAACACTGTACAGGTATATATATATATATATATATATATATATATATATATATATATATATATATATATATATATATATATATATACATACACATTTGTGACGTTATTCCCATCCATTTCCTTTGAAAAGTAGAAAACACTGCACTGGTATCCTGGTATTTCATATATATATATATATATATATATATATATATATATATATATATATATATATATATATATATATATATATATATATATATTTTATATATATATATATATATATATATATATATATATATATATATATGTATATATAGAACTCATATTAATGTAATAGTAGAAAAAACATTGGGCAAAAAGAAAGTTCGGGAATGCTCGCAAAACCTCAAATAAATTCTGCCTTTTGTAAGAGTAACGGTATAAGTATACCTTAGTTTAACCAGACCACTGAGCTAATTGACAGCTCTCCTAGGGCTGGCCTGAAGGATTACTTATTTTACGTGGCTAAGAACCAATTGGTTACCTAGCAACGGGACAACGGCGTCATTTGTAATGTGCTCTTGTGTATATTATATTTCCACTTTCTTAACTTCGTTCAGATATTATGAAAAGTTTAATCATCTGAAATGTTCATAATTTATATACGCGTAGTTGTTTTATCGTTTCCTGATCATACATAATTAGTCAAGGTCGCTATGAACGGCTGTATATGATGTGCCTCAGGTAATGATATATCCCAACTCACAAACTCCTTAATAACAATAAATATTTTGATGATACATTTTGATGAAATTCATTGCAGACGTCAAAGAAACCAGATACATATCATAACCACTGTAATACAAAGCGAACAGTTTATATCACCATAAAATATAAAATATGAACATTAAAAACTTGAAAGGCGATTCAAGCAGTTAACACCAACCTCTATTGCATCACCATTCCCATTCGAATTGTCCAATTGCCTGAGACACATCATAACGGCTATAAATCTTCGAGGATAGCTGAAGAATGATGAATGATCGTCGAGTTGTTTTGAAGAAAGGTTCCAATGGCATCGTTATCGTGGCTGACGAAATGTGAAGGTCAGACGGGCTTCTGACTGATGGCCCATCTGAGCCTGAACCCTTTTACATTAGGTGTCCCTTAATTCTAACTGGTTATCAGTCGTGCAGTCAGAGATCGCGTTGGTATAATTGCATTATTCTTCTGCTCCGTCTGATAAGATGAATTAAGGGTTGATGTTTTGGAAAGTGGAATTTTCAGAGTAATTACCTTGCAGAATTGGGCTTTTCTCTCTCTCTCTCTCTCTCTCTCTCTCTCTCTCTCTCTCTCTCGTGTGCACCACATTTATAGATTTAGTTATCCAGTCTCTCTACGCTTAAAGACTACCTCTAGATTTATACGGGGAATGCCCTTGACTGCAATGAATTCAAAAACATAAGAAAATAACCATGTTAAGAAAAACAAGCTTATCGCTAAACTTAGAATATGCGTGAGGACCTTCCATATATTGAAACTTTGCTCTCTTCCTCAACAAAGTTTCTTTTAAGCATTTTGTATCAATAAGGCATACGTAGGTTTCTTTAAATAATTCAAAAAGACCCTCGTATGCAATATTTTCTCCTGGTCGGGACTTTCTCCTTTGACACTACCATTTTTTTACTCCTTCAGGTTGAAGATGCTTCTACCGTGCGGAATGGTGATAAAACCTTCTTAAACCCTCTGGTAAGTTACTCTTGTTTTTTTTTTTTTTTTTTTTTTTGCTGTTTTATTTTACTGCTTAACAGACGAAGTAAATTAGGTGCAACAAATGTATCAGTTAACACTGTCGTCGCTGGGTGAGCGGGTTCCGTTCTCAACTACCACTCTGTTGGTCGTGAGTTCGAATCGCTGACCGGTCAGTGAAGAACAAGAGGAATTTGTTTCTGGTGGTAGAAATTAATTTCTCGCTATAATGTGGTTCGGATTCCACAATAAGTTGTAGGTCCCGTTGCTAGGTAACCAATTGGTTCTTAGCCACGTAAAATAAATCTAACTTAGGGCCAGCCCTAGGAGGCTGTTAATCAGCTCAGTGGTCTGGTTAAACTAAGATATACTTAACACTGTCGGTGTTCGTCTAATTTTTAGACGAAAAGAAAAGGCGTTACGATAATATTACTCGAACTAAAGGACTATGTCGTACAGTGGGAATTATCACCATTCATCACTCTCAGCTTATGCATAATTTACAATTTGTACAACAATCATTACCCTCATAATCATCATTTCCTTCACTGCACTGCACAGCCACCATGTCAACGCTAGCGTTACATCCACCCAATGCAACTTGATCATTACCACACGGCAGTTATGTTATTAAATGGTATCTGCAACACGATACTATTGACAAGTAAACACCAAACGCCTAAAGCCACTAATCACAACTAAAGATTCCCAGCCAAGTCTATCTCAGCCAGGAAAGGGTCATGGAATACCAATGGTATCCAAGTTCCTTAGATCGGAATTCATGAAATTGGAGGAAAACCGAAATAAATTCTGTGTATGTAAGAATGAAAATGAACAGATTTTGAGCCACAGGTCGATATTTAAAGTTTTCTTAGAAAAATATACATTTCGTTGTCTGAATTAATTTTAGAGCTATAAGAGTTCAGACTTTTGCAGCAGAATCTTACCTTCCCGGAACTGAAATAATACCAACTATTAATCATATACTAAATCCTCCAAAAAAAAATACCCAAAAGGTGATTCACTTCGACCACGGTCATCTTTTAGTATGTTTCTTTACGTGTTTTTAATTAGAATAACCTCAGCTCAACTGCGTTTATTTTTTTTTAAGTCAGCATAGATAATCTTAAGATGAAGTTAATTTATTAACGAAGGTTTCCAGTTTTTTTATTTGCGTATATATATATATATATATATATATATATATATATATATATATATATATATATATATATATATATATATATATATATATATATAAACATTGCATTCGAAGTGGTAATAATCATTCTTGATAATTCCACAACTTTACTTCAGAGCAGCACTTGCATTCGCTTATAATCCTCGAGTTTGCAGAAATTCCAAAGTGAAACTGACATTCCTATTCTCATGGCACAGGCACCAAATGAGATGTTTATCATAGGCTTTATGCAACTGGTATTAATCTCCTTAATTCCCTGAATCATGATAACAGAATTCAGTTTCCCAGAATTACGATAAATCGTTAATAAATAGAGTGGCGCCTCGCGTTTAGTTACACAGCATTATTTGCATGATAAATGCGTCGCAAGAGATTGGTCATTGTGGATGAAAGTTTTGTAATTCATAAATATTCAAGTTCTCTTGGATTATATTTGTTTTCGGTTTGTGAGTTGTATCTCCCGAATAAAGTAGTAAATAGCGTGTTTATATTATTATTATTATTATTATTATTATTATTATTATTATTATTATTATTTCAGAATATATATCAAGAAGTGACAAAGAATAAAAAATAAGATAAAGTCCGTAAACAAAAAATTATAGAAATATGTAACGGCAATGAAGAATCGGATAAAAGGCACTAACAAAACGGTGTTGCTGAGATTTACAAACCTTTTTATCCCCTGAAAATAGACCGCATAATGTGCCATACCTAAATAATATATATATATATATATATATATATATATATATATATATATATATATATATATATATATATATATATATATATATAAACGATATATATATATATATATATATATATATATTATATATATATATATATATATATATATATATATATATATATATATATATATATATATTTCTTAAAAATAATTTTAAACGAAGTTAAATATTTTTCAATACCTATTCATGCCAGAGTGGATAATGGCCAGCTTTACTGTATTCCCTCATAAAAGACTGGGCTGAAAGCAGCTGTTGCGTTGATATTTTCAAAACGTTTATAAAAACTTATTTGAGTGTCAGGCCGGAAAAGACTTCCGGGTTCCTGTTTTTATTTGAAGATACCATATCTGTTAGAACCCAGAGTTTGCATTACATGGTCTACAAGCATAATAATATGAATAAATAAACAAATTAATAAATTAGCAATAATAAAAGAAAGATTCTTTTGATCGATAAATGCAAAATGAAGAAATAAATAAAAATTAAAATTGATAATGAATAATAAAACGAAAAAACCAAATATATACTCAAAGGAAATAATAATATAAAATATTAATAAAAATAACGCAGAAAAAATTCATGTAGAAATATAAAAGAGAAAGTAAGTAAAAAAATATACATTAAGTAAAAAATTAAAAGTAAATAAAAAAATATGTAAAAATTTTTCAGATATATAATTAGAGAAAGATAAATCTATATATATATATATATATATATATATATATATATATATATATATATATATATATATATATATATATATATATATATGGAGTGGATTTATCATAATAACTTTTATCGACATATCTCATTTCTTCCCAACTTCCACAAACTTCCCCAAAAACTTTTGCCACTAAAAATGAAGGAGCACTGAATCTATTATTCAAATTCAATTCAAATTAAAAAATTTTATTGATAATTTACATCAAAAGGGAAGTATAG
>NC_089781.1:14422880-14425380 GCF_040412425.1 Macrobrachium rosenbergii
CAAGAAATAGGTCAATTTTTCATATTTCTACATCCGCGTATCTATTACAAGTGATTAACCTTTGAGAAGTAGGCTATCTTTTGAAATAATGCTTCTGTTTCATAATGGAAATTTAACCAGCAGAATCCAAGAGAGAGAGAGAGAGAGAGAGAGAGAGAGAGAGAGAGAGAGAGAGAGAGAGAGAGAGAGAGATGGAAAAGGAATCTAGATAATATATGAAACTGCTTATTCAAAATGTCCGGCTGATCCCCATTCAGACACAAGCGCTCTTTGTAAAGAAATCCTACTCATGTTTAAGTATGCATTTCACCACAACAATAAAAAGAGAAGGTACTTTAATTTCGGTCTTTACGACTGCAACCCTGTTGTTGCCTTCCAGCGTATTTATGTGTGTTTATATATATATATATATATATATATATATATATATATATATATATATATATATATATATATATATATATATATGACTATTTATCACATCACTGTGATTCATATACAATCAGAAAGCTACAAACGTCCTTTAATATTCAATTCACTCTGTTTGAAGTAATATATTTTCATATATGTTACCGAAGGAATTTTTAGTTGATAATAAGTCCACCGTCCCGTGAGGTCGAACCAGCGACGGACCCCACGGGACGGTGGACTTATTATCAACAAAAATTCCTTCGGCAACATATATGAAAATATATTACTTCTGAGGTAGAGTGAATTGGATACTAAAGGACGTTTGTAGCTTTCTGATTATATATATATATATATATATATATATATATATATATATATATATATATATATATATATATATATATATATATATATATATATATATATATATATATATATATATATATATATATATATTATATCTGTGCGTATAGATAACGATACTGAAACAAGAACAGAATGGCCACAGCAGCAAAAACAAGCGTATTAGCAGTATAATCCTGAGCCGGCTTGCAACCCAGAGTAATCCAAAGTGTTAGGCTCCATAGCTCACTAGAAGTTCGAGCAATCCCCTCTCTGTTTTTATATCCGTCTTTTTGAAAGACTAAATGGAATCCTTTCAACGCCACTTGCTATTGTCTTTCGGAGCTGAAATCCAAGTATTCAAAATCTGCAAAAATGACCGGGTGCGAGACTTTTCGGAGAAGGGATCGTGAACTTTTGAACGAGAGAGATGGGTGCTATGTGAGCTCTGTCTGAGCGTTCTCATGAACGGTAATAATCACCCAGATATAGTGACAAAAATGGAACTTTTGTATAAGAAAGAAACCATTTGCAGTTTCATAGACGAATTCGTCCTCTACTTCTAAAATTCCATGATAAATGTGCTAAGTGAATGCTGATTTATTCTCATATATTTCGTATTTCTCATTGCGATAATTAGTTTACAGTTATTGTAATGTCAAGTATGTGTCACCTGCTACTTTGATATAGAGAAATGTTTCCTTGCTGGATTATTAACTATTCGTTTAAGATTTTTCCTATAGATTCCCGAGTAAAAACAGTGGACCCTTATTTTAGGCCGCCCTATCCCCGGCGCTGTAATTTGAGCAAACTGGAATACGTACTAAATAACGATGAGATAGTATTAATATGACTCATTGTAGCCTCGTTCTTCATAACTAGAAAACTTTTGAAGGGTTTTCCAATGTGTTTTTATATAAAGGAATACTTATTGCATCCCCATCTTGGTCATGAGGATAAAGCTGAACTAAATTGTATGTAAATGACACTCAGAATCTTTCGTGTTCAAGGATACCCTTACCATATTTTTAATATTTTCATTTTCGTGCTTCCCCATTTCAACATATTGAGTAATATGGAATGGAAGAAGTGGATTTAGTTTTCTTTAATATAAACTTAGTGAGCTTTTTGTTTCATCATGTTTGCTTGAAATTGATCCAGTGATTCTGGAGAAGAAGTCTAAAATGTAAAACCTTTACCATAGATTTACATACATACATACATACATACATACATACATACATATAGAAGATGACGGAAAGACTTCCGCCAGATAATTTCCCTCTCTTACTGCTTAGATAGGCTAAAACTGGAGAAGGTAGGTTCATCACAACATAAGAGTTTCATGACAAAACATTTCTGGGATCACGATAAAAGTCACATTACCAGAAGCAGATTATCTCAACAGTATTAAGAAATAGTAAAACATAAGCGATTCGTATTAAATATGAATAGAGTTTGTTAAATATGAATAGAGTTTGGAAGTCAAATGTCTGAAGTTCGATCGTGGCGTTCTTGACTCGTGGAAGACCCGAAAATGTTATTGAAAGATTCTCTCTCTCTCTCTCTCTCTCTCTCTCTCTCTCTCTCTCTCTCTCTCTCTCTCTCTCTCTCTCTCTGTTTAGACAAAGAATTCAATTGCACAGCTTCTCCCCATGACGTTAAAGGAAGTCTTCCTATTTCCAACTGGTCGCGATTCTGATGATGCTGACGTCATTAGTAAATAGCCTATTTCAGTTAACTTTCA
>NC_089781.1:14435380-14492880 GCF_040412425.1 Macrobrachium rosenbergii
CCATGACCTGAGAATTCATAATAATAATAATAATAATAATAATAATAATAATAATAATAATAATAATAATAATAATAATAATAATATAATAATAATAATCCTTATTTTTCAGGGCGAGGCCATATACATGGAATATACAAAGTAGAGGCATTACAATATATACTTACAAACTAGATACAGGAGTTAAAGGTATAAAAATGATAATTGGTAATAATATCCACAGTTGATGAGGTAGTAGTAGAAAAAAAAAATAGTAATTATATTATTGGTAGTAACAGTATTGTTATTGAGAATAATAGTAAAAATATTAACAAGAAACATATTAAAAAATGATAGCAATCAAAAACAGATTGCCTACAAGTAATTTCCTGCTAGGGACTTCAGGTGGAATACAGAATTCAGGTCCAGAGGGCTAAATACGAAAAAGTGAGAAAAGCAAATCTCAATGATAATAACATTAAAGATAATAATAATAAGAAGTAATCATATTAGTAAACATAGTAATACAAAATAATAAAAAACAACACTATCAATAATAACAATAGTAATAAAATATCAATTATAATAGCAATAATAATAGCAGAATCAGCATATGACACTTTAGTGAATTGCATAGAGAGAGTAAGAATACATAGCACTTGGGCCATCCCCGTAAGAAGAGAGATAACGCCAAATTATGGTACAGACGTTTCATTATCCCATCTTTCCCACAATTTTGTTTTTCTCCTTGCCTCACTAATTAGGATGGAACGAATGAGCAAATTACTTCTGTTTCTCGGTCGGGTGATTAGCCTGGACATTGTTCTCTGATAATGATTTTGAGATTATCCAGGCGGTTTTCTATGAACATCTGCGTCACAGAGTGATAGCGGGGTGTATTGGTGAAACGTCACAGAATGTCATTGTGTATCACAGTTATCCAGTATGTCTCATGGTTTTTCGTGTATAGTTCGTCCAAAGGGAACACCCAAATTTGCTGTAGCAGTACGAGCGGAAGAGCAGGTTTCGTGTCTCGGTGACAGAATGCAAACTTGCAATCATGTTGCCAGTTGCACATAGTTTACGACGCCTCTGTTCTATGTCTGCCGTATCTTTTTGGTCGCCCGTGATAATATGGCCCAAGTACCGCAATTCATGCACGAATTTCAGGCAATGATTTCTGAGGCAAATTCATCGCTCTGCAATATGCTTAAGCGATCTTGGGAGCAGCGACATGCACTGGGTCCTGGTTTCGTTGTTTAGGATATCAAATTCCTCAGCATGTTGGTGGCAAGTGTCGTTTAGTCGCTGATGGGGAGATCAGAACAATATCGTCGACGTAACAGAGGTTGTTTATTGTTGTTTTGTTGATAGAGCATCCAATTGGAAGTGGGTTCAGTTTGACATTCAGGGCATCTGTGTACGTATTAAACAGGTATTGAGAGAGGATGCCCCCTTGACGGAGCCCGTTCAGGGAGCCGAAACTGTACAATAACACGTTACCCCATTTGACACAGAACTGCTGTGTGGAGAGCCAGCAATATAAAATGTCAGTCAGATATAGAAGCGTGCCTCTCTTCTGCAGCTTCAGGAAGAGCTTCAGGTAGTTTACCTGTCGAATCCTTTTCTCACATCTGCAAGGCATAGGAATACGGGAGAGGCTGCGGGTAGGTAATAGTTCAGCAATTCTTTCAGGATGTAGATGCAGATGTCGGTTGAGTGGTTTGCAATCCGAACTGGTTGTCTGTGGTGTGTAGAAAGGGGAGAAGTCTGACTAGAAGAACCGAATCTAGTATCAGTCTCAACGAGTTTACAAGTCGTATAATTAGATGTTAGTACTGTATATTATTAGTCACTCATTACAAGTCAGTCGCTTTTAACTGAAATGAAATCTCTCTCTCTCTCTCTCTCTCTCTCTCTCTCTCTCTCTCTCTCTCTCTCTCTCATTCATACACACACACACACACACACACACACACACACACACACATATATATATATATATATATATATATATATATATATATATATATATATATATATATATATATATATATATATATATACATCACTTAGAATGTTGGGAAGTTAAGATCCACATCTCATGTTCATATTTATTCAGGCCGTTTCGTAATTTTCACTTAATTACTGTACATTATCATAGGCTCTAGAAAAGATAAAATAACGTGCAATTGCTATAGAAATAAAATGTACAGTTGATGAAATCAAAATACACTAAAATTCAGTAAATTAAACGCTATTTTGGAGCAGTCTTCCACTAGAATATGAGAAACACAAGTTGAGAAAAAATGAAAAAAAGAGAAAACGTCAAGAAATTGGTCGTTGTTCATATGTGCTTTCCCACGGAAATCCATCCATACTAGAATCTTGATAATTACTCCCTTTCTCCTCTGGAAGTTCGTGAGGACCACTGCGAAGGGGGAATGGCCCCTTTATACATGGCCGCATGAGGATTTGGGGTTCCAGATATTAAGGCAATATACTTTGCAGAGACTACCCAACAAGTCACTGTTTATAATGACTTCTTAACATTTTCGTCGTAAACAAATCACCTACAAATAACGCAATTCCTTATATTACACAGCATAGATTTTTTTTCTGTTTATCTAAGCGCTGCCACAGAATACCTAAATATAGGAAGAACTGGCCATATTTTCCAATTTAGAAGGAGGTTTTATATTCTTTCTGAGGACTGATAGTCTGTAATGGCATTATACGTCATAATTTTCTCGGACATTTCCCTAAAATGATGGTTTATGGCGGTAATTCCGCCCAGTACGTGTCCTGTTACTGGCCATACTCAGGATGGTGAAGGTTGCCTGTCCTATACTAGTTTGTGTTGTGTCCATTATGTTATTTATTCTTTATTCCCATACTTATGGGAATATTGATCTATTGTTATTAAATTAATGAATTTACTGGCTCACTTTATCTCAGTATTTCTTATTGCAATTCACTTTATTGAAATTCATTTTGTTGGGTGTCGGCAAGTTTTGTGCTGTTATGTTTACTCGCAACATCTTAATCTTTTGTTTTATTCTAATTTTTGCTCTTAACAATTTACAGTTTTTATGTCGTTTTCCGAGATTTTTCTAAATTGCCGGAAAAGTCCCTTAAGGTAATCAGCCATGAATAACTTTTCAAGGCAACATTAGATATACATTTTGAAGGAGAATAAACTAGAAAATAAATTATGAATTCCAAAGCTCCAAACTAGTGAAATAAAATTACTTTATTAATCTTTGTACGAATTCTGGATGGCAGTAGACAGGATGCATTTCTTCAGTCTCTACAAATTTCACAAATTGACTGACGGCAGTAACTGCAGATTAATAGACTTTTGTCTACACATGTACACTTTTTGATGTACACTAACACTTTCAGTATGGGTGAAGTGTTTATACAAGGACAAAAATTAGGAAAAAGACCTTGTAAAATAGTTCATACATAAACGTCATTATTCGATATTTATATATATTTTATTTTCAGCCCATTAGAGAATTCGACGGCGGGAGCATTTAGGTATGGAATTACATTACTTCCATAAATCAGTAAGATAATTTATAATTGTTCATATTATTATCGTAAGTCAAAGGAAATCTTATATTTTCGCAATCTGTTTGTCTTGAAAACATAACGCCTGAAAGTAAGTCTAAGCAGACTACAACTTTGCGATAAGAAACCTGTTTTCAATGCGTGAAAGGGAAAAAACACTTCTTTATCGTATAACTTGATCAGAGTGGTTGGTTTTAATGTCAGTTGATAAGAGTGCAACTTGCAAGTGTTTACGTACTTCACAGAGTAAAGAATTCTGGCTGATCGAAGGGAGCAGTTAAAAGCTGTATCACTCCCGTAGGGGGTAGTGCTGTCAGTGTCCCTCGTGCGGTGCACTGTAGGCATTACTTACGGTTCTTTGCAGCGTGCCTTCGGCCCCTAGCTGCAACCCCTTTCGTTCCTTTTACTATATCTCCTTTCATTTTCTCTTTCTTCCATCTTACTTTCCACCCTCTCCTCTCGAGGTTTTCCTCCTGTTACACCTTTCAAACCATTTACTATCAATTTCCGTTTCAGCGCTGTATGACCTCCTAGGTCCCAGTGCTTGGCCTTTGTCCTAAATTCTATATTCAACTCTATATTCAAAAGCTGTATCAGTCTCTTGTCAACTAATATCTGGATCAGAGAAGGGGAGCAACCACGTGACGAATTTAGCTTCCTTTGATGTAGCCTCCCATAAACTGTTCACTGGGAGCTTTCATCTGTAGATTAGTGGTTGGTATATCCAATCTCTAAACCACACGGAGAGAGAGAGAGAGAGAGAGAGAGAGAGAGAGAGAGAGAGAGAGAGAGAGAGAGAGAGAGGATGGAACCCTTATAAAGTAAGGGACCAACTGGCATACGCATATGGTGCCTCCCACGCTTTGAATCTTATAACTTGTAGCAGTACCTTCAACTAAAGACATGTATGATATCCTTCTCTAGTTCGAAAACGTTAAATATGTAGTAAATGTGATGTGTTTGGTTTACAAATAAATTGTCGTGCTAAATCAGTGGCCTATTTGCTTAACACTACACAGTGATTTAACAGTATAGAAGAAAAGGGAAGTTTTTATCTAAATCACTTTAAATCTGAATAACTGAAGGAATCAGAGGGTCTGTTAATTAGATCTGTTACGTCTTCTCTCCTCCCCTCTCTCATTCTCTCTGCAAACATATATTTGAGGTTATTTTTTTCGTTTCCTATTCAAAACAACATCGAAACAACACATTACATACAAACATGAAGACTTTTTGAGGTTCTGATCTGGTCTTATGCAAACAGTTTAAAAGGGAAGAGCATTATGTGGTCTTGATTCTGTGCAAACAGAGAGTAAAAGAGAAGAGATCAAAAAAAGAAGACAAAAAATTATTTGTGATACATAAGCGATTAATTGCATTCTGACAAATATTGGATGTTCTCTTTTTCAGTTCAGCGAATTTCCTCCCTTTTCTCCATTGCTGTGGAAGTAAAAGCGTACAAAATGGCGCAGCTTTCTTCTCCCTCCTCGTTCTGCACCGCATACATAAATAGAGTGAATTCTGAGTAAAACGATTTCATCCTGGAGGCGTCTGTGTCCAAAAAAAAAAAAAGGACCAGACCACAAAACTGCATCTTCCCCGGCAGTAAAAGCGACGTTTCCCCAATTCCTGGAAACATCACTATATGGGATGGAGTATCTGACTCGAGGGAATGGACTCGAATTTGAATCTCGTCTAGCTAGAGCTTTAATGTTTACCTGATATTTTCGTATGGTAAGAAATGTATAATTGTTTCCAGATATTGTTTTTGTTAGAGGAGTATGTTTCTTCGTTTTATGAAGGAATGTGGAAGCACTAACATTTCCGCAATCACGTATGTATGTATGTATATATATATATATATATATATATATATATATATATGTATGTATATATATATATATATATATATATATATATATATATATATATATATATATATATATATACATGTACAGTATATATATACAGATATATATGTATATATATATGTCTATTTATATGTATATGCGTGTGTTTGTATGTGTGTATGTTTCGAATACGCACCTTTTCCATGAAAGAGGTTTCCTGTTCTCTGTTGTTAGCAAATCTTTAGGAACTAGCCCCATTCTATTCAACAAGACGTAACTCATTTCTTAAGTCAACAGAGACAGCAGCATGAACTTTTCAGAAAAGAAGTTTAAGTCGTTTCTACCAACATGGAATTCATCTTGGCTTTCTCTCTGATGAGGCGAGGTGCACGTGTGCCACTCTAGCCTTGCACATGCGTATACACAGACGCACACAGACATGCGAGTTGGAAACATCTTCCCACCTGAGAAAATAGTCTTCGTTGACGCAATATTCCCTAATCAAAGGCAGTTGCACTCGTAGGCGAAGTCTTATCAGGTCGATGAATTCTCTTCAGAGCCAATAGCTGGGGATTAGAAGCAGCGGGAGATGACAAGATCAGACGCCACCTGGAAGTCATTATGGCTCTAAGGAGGAGATAAGGAGGAAATCCAAAATATGTTCCTTTGAACTGAATGGAATATAAGTCAAGTTTTGGAATTCTTACGATTATGTTGAGAAACATTGCTAAATCGTTAAAAAAGTAAGAAGAAATGGGAACATGCGCCCTCCTCTTTATCTGATATTAAAAACTGATGTACTTCTTTGTGTATTGAATGAGCTTTGGGATGATCTGTACATGTTACAAGTAAATAAAATCGATATGCAGCAGAGAAACGTAACGAGTAGAGTAGATCTCGGTCGATTGAAGGCTGGACGATACATTGTAGTTGATGCGCTGGAATTTCAGTTCAAATTTGTAAAAGCTAACATAAATCTCACATCATGGTTTATTTGCTGTTTTCTTAACCATTTTTCTCTTTTATTTATCGTATTTCTAGTTATTTAATCTGAATGACTTTCTCTGTTATTTCTCTCCTCCTTGTATTAAGCTGCTGTCCTTGTTGGGACCCTTTGGTTTTTAGTATACTGCTTTCCTAGCCAATGATGCCACTTGGCCCTTAATAATAACGAGAAGCGGAAATTGACTGTTCATCACATCGCTGTCCTATGGTCGTTCATACATATGCATTATGCTAAGGGTATCGCTGTCTCAGAACTTTGTCTTTGTATTGAAATCTTTCAATCCATCACGGGATAATAACAATCTCCCATTCAAAACCTAAAATTATTTTTCACTCTTCTGACTTTACATTGTGCATCTTATAATAAAAGTGTCAGTGTTACATCATGAAGATTTAAAATTCCTGAAGAAAATAAAAAAAATTTCTGTTGAAGCATTATCATTTTGTCAAGTACTTTCCTGTTTTAGTGACTTTAACAAGGTTAAAAGAAACACCATTGAAGAATTATTAAAATTTGGCTATGATGTTGAAATTATAAAGGTCTGTACTAAACTAAAACTTTAATGGACAAAATTTGATTTTCCTTCGTTAGTTATCCTGTTTCAAACACTGAGAAATTCATGTTAGAATTTAACCAAAAACAGCTCTTTCCAGAATATGCTTGATTAGCAAAGTTCATAATAAGAGATGCTCTCCGTTCTACTTTCTATAATGTTGTTATGCTTCTTGAGGGTCGATTTCCCAAAGTAATTTACGGCTATAACGAGAGGTCATTAGCATTGTTGCTGCTTTCGTTATTAGAGCAAATTACCCAGTATATTACGTGATCATACACAGGGCTTTCATCCCTCTCGTAATTCTATGCTTTTAGGCGGTCTCCATTTTTCGGGCGTACTCTTAGAAGGGATAACAGGTTCCATTTAGGATCCTTTCTTTATGGAAGAATAATTCTTCATAATTCCGGAATGTTAGAGAGTGTTCCTACTGTTAAGAAACAGAAAAGCATTAGAGAGAGAGAGAGATGGAGGAAAACAACTTAATGAGAACCGTTAAACTGAAATGAATTTGATGGAAGAAAAGAGTTGGAAAAGATTATTTTGGCGCTGCCATTACGTTGATTGCGAAATTTAACGCGAGAAGAGAATCACTTTGCTTGCAACAATTAAATTTTCTATGGTGATTATTTTAAAGAGGTTGGCGAAATTGAATTCAAAGATATTTATGCGTTTGTTACAGAATACGATTCTTGACTGTAGGATATATACATACGTACATATACATAAATAAACATATACATAACATAAACATATATACATACATACATACATATATATATATATATATATATATATATATATATATATATATATATATATATATATATATATATATATATATATATATATATATATATATATATATATATATATATATATATATATATATATATATATATATATATATATATATATATATATATATATATATATATATATATATATATATATAATATATATATATATATATATATATATATATATATATATATATATATATATATATATATCTTGATAGCTCAGTGGTCAAAAATCTCCGCACATCGTTGTTTCTAAACCAGGCCGCTATTCTAATTCCACAGGTGACAAAGCACTTATCAATTCTAATTTACCCAGGGGTAAGTTATTCTTGAGGCATAGAGAAGTGGGTACTAAGCGATAATTGTGAATGTAAAAATTTCGTTATGTATATAACATAAACACACATATACATATATATATGCGCATATACATACATACATTCACACACACACACACACACACACACATATATATATATATATATATATATATATATATATATATATATATATATATAGTGTGTGTGTGTGTGTGTTTATGTATGTATGTACATAAAATGGAATGCTGTTGACATGTTAGAAGAATTATTTTTATCTCTCGTGAAGTAAAAATTGTGGATGTTAATGACCAGTATCGTGTTAGACGAAAAGCATCACGTTATACATACGGCAGTCGTTATATTTGATATTCCTTTAGATATCTTTGATGAAGTCGGAGACGAGACATCCAAAAATAGAGGTAAAATTATAATCCCGGGAGAATTTCGGTCCATACGGTTGCTCCTCTTAAAGAGGTTTCTTTCCTTTTTAAAGAGTACTTGAGGCGTCATTAAAGAGGAAGTCCTCCCCGAAGATCCAGGACCTGTAGCTCACTCAGCTAGTAAGAAGTTCAAATGAATCAGGAGGATAAAGTTCTGGCACAGCGTTCTTCTCCTTATTCCTTCGCGTAATTTCCGACCTAAATTTTTGTGAAGGAAAACGAAATAAAAAAAAAAGTAGTCTGCTTAGGGTTTTTTCACAGATGAGCGGATTTTAATTGCCTAATATGCTAGCTTTACTTGATAATAGACGAAAACATTTTTTCGAACATTGAAGACAAATATATTGGGACGAAATTCTCTGCTACGTGAATTTTCTTTCGTAACAAAGCAAGACCTCTAGTTATTACTGACTGGTTTTGTTTTCTTTATCAGATTACCCGTTGAGTGTATTTTTTTATTCTAGGGTTAAAGACGTCATATTTAATCCATTAACAAGCTTAAGTTATAATAATAAAGATTATTATTATTATTATTATTATTATTATTATTATTATTATTATTATTATTATTATTATTATTATTATTATTATTATTATTATTATTATTACCGGCAGCGGAGGTTAATCTCAATGCCACTAAAATACAAAAATAATAATAGTAAACAAGTAAATACAAAATTTAAACAGTCGATAATAATGCAACTGTCAAAGACAGGTTTTATGATGATTTTACTTTTATCCGCTTCCCACCTTTCATATAAGTCCTTGTGTATTTTCGTAGAATACATTATAAAAATTTTAGATTTTCTCTAAAATTTTAAACTGACATGAATGAAAAAAGTTTTGAAAATTTTCCATCGAGTGGCCGAGTCTCAATACTACACAGGAGACCTTCCTCTTCCCAACATCGGCGCGAAGGGAGGCACCTACTGGCACCCCGGATGAGCGAACCAATCAAGAACGTCCATCTGCGGGCAGCAGCCCTACGAACAATACACTCATTAACGTGCACTCCAGCGCACGCACGCAAGAGCGCATTTTATTCACCGCGCAAAACTTGCCCGAGGAGAATCGGCTCAGGCACCCAATGAAAAATTTACCTGATCTGAGATAATAATAAGCGCCCTGTAATCCAGATAATCTCAACGTCCAGAAGATGAATTAGCTTATTATTCGACAGAAAAAGTACTGAGAACACCAAACTGACGTCAGAACAATTAAAAAGATTACCATTATTATTATTATTTTATCATTATTATTGATGTAATGCTTTAAAACAAAGAATTCTTGTGTATAACTTGTTTTATCCATCGTAAATATTTACATCAGACAATTTTGATCTCATTGATTGCAGGTCCTAACTGTGACCCTTATTTCAAGAATTGAGAAAAGTCAGGCTAAAATCAGTTAAAAATCTTGCCATTTTATTCCAACAAAAAAACTGAAAGAGGGTCTTCTTTTTGTTTGGTTGATAATAATAATAATAATAATTATAATATTGTTATTGTTGTTGTTGTTGTTGTTGTTGTTATTATTGATGATGCAAACAGTATATGGAACGCTGTATCAAAATTTGTATCGTTTTAGTCATAAAAATAAGAATTGTTTTTGGGTCGGTTTATCAGTTTATAAAAAGTTATCGAATTCTTTATATACTTTCAATTAATTCCAAGATCTTAATTCAAGTTACATTTTAATACACGGTCCCAAGGGAGGTAGCTGGTCGGCTGTTGATTAAGAATTTTTATTGAAACTCACCAATTAGGAGAGAAACACTCTCCAGAATTTAATAGCCTTGTAATGGGGGAATCTAATCTGCATATAGATAGGATGCTGACTAAAGAGAAGAAAGGACTAAAAATTGCTTCCTTAGAATGGGAGGGAATATTGCACATATGGTGGTATTTCATTTCTCTGCAAATCGGATATTTGTATGAAGATTACGTTTTCTCTCTTCTTGTTTTATTGTATTCTTAAACCTGAGTAAATATGGGAAACTGTTGCTTTGTGGGAGAAATGCTGTGAACTTTAATGATAATTGTATTTTGTAGTAACTAGAGCAACAAAAGGAAGATCTGCAACACAAAATATCACTGTATCATTGATATCTATCTGTACACACACACACTAACAAACAACCACACATGCATGTATATGTATATGTGTATATATATATATATATATATATATATATATATATATATATATATATATATATATATATATATATATATATATATGTGTGTGTGTGTGTGTGTGTATGTATAAGTAAAGAGAGAGAGAGAGATAATAGTTACACATCTGCAATAACTTCACCTTATGTATCACATATATGTCTGCTAACGTTAAATACTAGCCGCTTTATAAAACCAATATTACTGTAATCTGAAACCTTTCATAATAGATAGCAGGTGTAAATTACAAAAAGTAATATTGTGAAATACATCCAGTGTTTTTGTGCCGGTTTTGTCTGTCCGTCCGCTCTCAGATCTTAAAAACTAATGAGGCTAGAGGGCTGCAAATTGATATGTTGATCACCCACCTCCCAACCATCAGCCGTACCAAATTGCAGCCTTCTAACCTCAGGACTTTTGATTTTATTTAAGGTTAAATTTACCCATAATCGTGCCTCTGGCAACGATACAGGCCAGTCCACCACCGGGCCATGGTTAAAGTTTCATGGGCCGCGGCTCATACAGAATTATACCGAGATCACCGAAAGATAGATCTGTTTTCGGTGGCCTTGATTATACGATGTACAGAAAAGTCGATTGCGCCGAAGAAACTTCGGTATTATTGGGTATTATTATCCTAAGCACTGAAGTGCATGTAAATGCGCCTTTCCAGTCTGGTAATGATTATCATGAAAAGCATATGTCCTGCTGATTAACTGCATTGATTCATATTTTTCTGTGACCATCATTCTGTAATTGGAAAATAGATTTCACTGGTGCATGAAAAAATATGTTTTGCATTTGCTGTCATAATAAACAGAAAATCCTGTTCATAGGATTTTTGCATAAAATGATTACTGCTACTCGGAACAAGGTTTTCAAATTCGAAAAATATGCCTTTATTTCTAAACAATGTGATCTAGGGGCAGCTATTAATTCATGAAGGTAATTCGGTCAAAGCGATAAATATTGGAAATCTGGAATAATAAATCAGTGCCCTTTTTGGTGATGTTATCACTGTATCTTTGTTTAAGACCATCAGCTTACCAAGATAAGCAAATAAACATTTAATATCTCCGGTATTTTTCCTGGTATAATGAACAAAGGGTGATTTTAATCACGTAGCGGAAAGTTAACCCTGGACTTGTGCAGTAAAGCTAATATTTTCTTGGTGTCTGTCCTCTGGAGACTGGAACCTTGCATTTTCTTACGCCAAGATTACTGATTAAATTGATATCATATATCTAGCAAGATAACTCTTAACCCGAACCCCTTGTTGTTATGCATCATTAGAAAAGCAAACTACATGAAAAACTCAAGAGATCAGTAAACAGTATAAATTTGTATATTCCTTTTGTTTTTAAGATAACAGAAATTAGTTAATTTGTTTGAAAGTTGAAAGACTTGAAGTCTGTCAGCCTTCAGATGTCAATTAACAATGATTTGTGATTTCAGTTTCCTTGATTTAAGGAGTTAAAAGCGCTGTCCAACAACTTATTTACCCAGGAACGGAAATGTTATATTATAATTACAATTAAAATGCATCATTATCAATGTAATTTTATTTCATTTAAAAACCCCTAAGGTTTCCGACAAATATGCAAAATATAAAATTCCATTATAGACAATGTCCTGTGGTTGTACCACACAAAAAAAAACTTCGAAAATATGGGCTATAATTTTCAAATGCGATTACACCCTAACTTTCGAGGAAAAATGAAATTAAGCGATTTTCATTCCAGAAAATATAATTTTATTAAGCGGTAGTAAGTTCAAGCCTGTAATCCCCTTAATTGCTTCACAAAGTTTTGCACTTGCAAGAAAACTTTCTTTTTTCCCCAGTAATTTGACGCAACTTTTCTCTGGAATTGGAAGGAGAATTCCGATTCTGGTTAATTGAGGGAAGACTATTTATACTCTCTACCTTGTTAATAATGGCTGCAAGACAACGCTTCTGCACTCTGCATAGTTTTAGCGGTCAAACAAAGAAACGTCAAAGATTCAAGAGGTAAAATGAATGATATATCCTTTGGAGTTAAAAACAATTCTTTATTTGGACACAAGAATCTCCTTTGACTGATGAAAATAAAGAATAATTACAGATTTCTATTATTGTAAATCGAGGAGAAAATCCTTGACGAGACAGTCGAAAATATAATAAAGTCATCTCCGTTTGTTGTGAAGTATTTATTTCCTTACTGGAAAATGAGGCCTACGCAGACTCGTAACCCAGCTCCCTAATTTCAACAAGGATTACCAGATCCTTAATTAGGAGCTCAGCGGTCATTTTAATTATGCGAATGTGAGCAGTGAAATTAGATTTACGAAGGGTTTCTTTTCCCAGTCAATTAAACCTTTAACAGTTAGTCTTATCTGTACTTTGTCTTTTCTATCAGAATAAATTAAAGATTTTGGATAGCTTGAGTACGTCATAAATTCTCTCATGATGTGATCCGCAAAAAATAATGTATGACATGCTAATTACAGTAGTTTACAGTATGTTCCTGTATCTTATTAACATAGCTGTAATCCTCCAAAATGAAAAAGAGGAGGAAGTGAAATTCAATGAAATCCGAAATGACGTGAGAAAATTACATTGTATAATTCATTGGAGTAACAATTTGATGTGTTTTAAGGGTAGAAAAAATGTTTGCGAATGCGACGAAAATATATTTCAATTAAGTTATTTCGGGTTGATTGACTTATAGTTGGCTTGCTTCCTTGAGGTATTGAAGAAAGTTATTTGATAAATCTAAATTTATGTGAAAAAAGTGCTAGTGTAATTTGAGCTACTTAAATATATTGTACACAGTTCTCTCTCTCTCTCTCTCTCTCTCTCTCTCTCTCTCTCTCTCTCTCTCTCTCTCTCTCTCTCTCTCTCTCTCTTTAACATTTGAGAATAAACAACCTTTATTACATCTTTCACTAATGAACTTCATTGTCGTAGGTCACGTTCCTGTCTTACCCTTAAATGAATCAACAATTTTTGGCTTTCTCAGTTTCACCAAACTCAACCACGAAGCTGCGAAGTAAAACGAGTCAAGAGATTGACATTCCATTACAATGACACAACGTACTCTTTTAGTGGCTAATATGACTGTTAATTTTCTTCCTTTCCTTTGACTTAATGAATTCATTTTCAACTTTTGTACTTCAGTCAAAGTCAGTTCGCTATGACTTCACTTAATATGCTTTGAACATCAGTTATAGAATTATTTCACATTCAAATACTTGTATAGCAGAATTCAGTGCTTGTTGTTATATTTTTCTGTGGTATCTTATAGAATAAACATCGTATGGATTGTATAACATAACCCTAAAGAGGTAAAACAATGGAGTTAAGATATTTATAAGATTTATATTTAAAAAAATTTTTATAGCCAAGTTTGACTTGTAAACAATGATCCATAGCTGAGATGAACATTATGAATACAGGAAGATAACGCAAATAATTTTAAAAATGTGTTTATCAAGATGTCGTATACATTCTTCCGTTTTCCCTTATTCTCTCACATTCTCTCCTTATTTACCCCCCCCCCTCTCTCTCTCTGTCCACTTCCCTTTTGAGCTGATGCCAGCTACCAAGCAAAAATTAGACCAGAGTTTGACTCATCGAAAACTCACTTTGTATTTTCTCTTATGAGCGATGGCACAATGGGGATGGCTATCAAGATAATATATTTATAATTTGTTTTATATATATATATATATATATATATATATATATATATTATATTCATATATATATATGTCTGAATATTAAAATATATAGGTGATGTGATATATAATATATATTTCCCTTCATAATATACACAAGGTGATGTGACAAAAAACACACACACACACACACAAAACATATACACATACATATATATAAATATATATATATATAATATATATATATATATATATATATATATATATATATATATATATATATATATACATATACATATATATAATGTGTGTGTGTGAATTTTTGTCACATCACCTTGACGTTTTAATTTCAGACAAAATATTCAGACAATATATATATATATATATATATATATATATATATATATATATATATATATATATATATATATATATATATATATATATATATATATATATATATATATATATATATATATATATATATATATGTGTGTGTGTGTGTGTGTGTGTGTGTGTGTGTGTGCATGTGTCTGTGTTTGTATGAGAGTATATGCATATATAAGTGTATACCTGAGAGCGCATATCTTTGCGTATGTTCTGTGCGTTCTTTACGTGGTATTGAGCAATTTGAGATAATTAAATTTTACCAAAAGAGTCCTTTTTGCTAATTACCATCTCTGATTACACTGCAACAAGAAGCGACAAACTTTCATTCATTCCTTCTTTGCATTTACCTTAATCTTCTAAAATTCCTCGTCCTTTGGACTGGAGTAGAAGCAGCAAAAGATGAATTAGATCCTTGAATATGATTTCGTAATTAGTTTCCCACTTAGTCGAAAGAGTAACATGATGATCAGGAAGTCATGCAAATGAGAGTTGCACATTTTGGAATGAATGAGTCATCCACAGCCTTTCCCTCAATTACGGTCGCGTTGAAATTGAGCGGTAATTCGGAGCCCATTTATTCGTACTTGAAGTCAGTTGGCTGCGAAATTAGTTTAATTCCCATATGACATCTTTTGGTTAAGGGTTTGTAAGTTGTTGTAGCATTATTATTGGCGGGGAAATTCTCATTAGTCTTAACATTACCATATCAGTCGAATAGCTATTATTGTCAGGAGTTATTAGGTTCCTGCCGTTAACTTAAGACTATTAGTAGAGGGGAAAATTGATTTTTAGTATAACAGTCTTTTTAAAAATAAATATAAAAAAATTCGTAAATGATAACTTTGTTTCCGAAGCTTCCACCGAATAAAATCGTCTTTAACGTAAATATAAAAAAATTCGTAAATGATAACTTTGTTTCCGAAGCTTCCACCGAATAAAATCGTCTTTAACGTAAGAACAAACAAGATGAAATAAATAATTTTGTAATCTCAATTGACTGTAAAGGACGCTACAAACTCTGCTGTAGATTTCTTGGGCTTTCGATTTTTCTACCATAATCCTTTGATATCTAATGAAGTACCACTTTAGTTATTTGAGATAAAAAGTTAAGTTATACGACAATTTCGAAGGCTGTTAGGTAACATTCCAGCAAACACATTGTTTTTGGAACCTGAGGGATTGTTAACTTAATATATATAAAGTATATATATATATATATATATATATATATATATATATATATATATATATATATATATATATACCTTTTATATTTGACATGCCATTTGCAAGAAAACCTTGATACGGGTTTAATTTAGTAAATCACAAGGCACTCATTTATAAACTTCAGAATCTTCGGGCGGGTGGATATGTTTTTCACTTCAAGATTTTTTTACAGGTAGGCAGCAGCGAAGCAAGGCCTATTGTGTCTGGAGTTCCACAGGGTAGTGTTCTTGGTGCGTAGAAACAATTGTGCTGTCGGCAATAGCATCTGGTTAGCCTTGCTCAAGTAGGTTTATCGCATAACGTGTGGAATTTGTGTGGGGGGTGGGGGCGCGAGGGAGTTAAACTAATCAATTTCCATGGTGCAGGTGTTTGGTCTGCTTGCTATGAAGCTGAAATAAAGAGAAAGCAACGTTGATTGAAGTAATAAAGACAATTGCAATTTCGTATTTCGAAAGAATTGACTACAAACTACTACGGACGACTAATTGATACTTCAACTGAATTTTGAATCCACCTGGATCTTAGCTATTAAAATACGTGTATATATGTACTGATCACAAGAAATGAAAATCAACCTTTAAATGAAAGATAATCCATATACTATTCTGTCTAAAACAATACTTTAAAGTTATTGTATTAGTTAAAAAATCAATATAATTTTGCTTTCCCTATTACTATAACTATGCAAATGGCGTTCAGTTATATAAATGTTGCTAATCACTCTTTACCCTCAGGAAAGATGAAATTCAATTATGAGCTGAAATGAAAGCGGATGAAAAAGCATTTTGGTGAAGGCTCTCACTTGGAGAAGGTAATTAACTCATTATTGAAATTAGGTAATCGCCATTTCCTATTATGTCTCATCAGATTACCGGCTTAAATGTTCAAATCTCAATTAGATTCTGAATATTTAATCAGGCACATATCGGCAATCAAATCTGGCTGGTCTTTTGTACACACACCCACACACACAAATATATACACATTTTGTGTGTGAATATGTGTGTGAGCGCTTGTGTGTTTGCATGCAAGTTTTTGAGCCAAAGACTTATATCATTAATAACGGATGTATAGCAATAATGGTAAACCGATATTTTTATCAAACTGCTATGTTTATATGTGCGGAATATTGTGGAATATTGCACTATGCATCTGAAGTTCCTAAAACTCGAGCATTAGTTTTGATTTAAATTTGAAGAAAAAGTTACATAGCAAATCTAATTATTTCCTCTGATGAAGCTCCAAAATAATTACATGAATTGGATCAATAATGACGTTAGTTTTTTAAATACCAAAGTTAACACAAATAATAATTATTATATACGTATGATGCACGGATAATACCTAGATCTTCATGTGTATTAATTTTGTAAATACGAAAGACTTTATAAGTTTAATTGTCATACGCGTGATTATAAACCGGGAAAACAATTAACAAACTGTACATATAAATCCGGTGATCCGGTAAATCTTAACAGGAGATCGTGCTGGTCCAATTTATTTATGTGATAATGTTCCATTTCAAACTTAGGCTCAGTATTGAACTCTACTTAGACTATTTAACCCCTCTTACAAGTTCTTACATGTATTAATCATTCATTAATGACAAGCATTTGCATTAAGTTCAACACTGCACACACACACACACACACACACAAACATATAGCATATTGTATTAAAAGAAATTTTCCTAATGCGGTCTACTATAACGAACGTTTAACAGTTTTGTTTAATGGAATTTTTACTTAAAATTTACTTAAACGGAAAAACCATACAATTTTTCATCAAAAGATATGGGATCGTTTTACATAAAACATAATTTTTTAAAAGTTCTACTTCGGCACGTGGCTGTGCCCTCCCCACCCCCCTCTCTCTCTCTCTCTCTCTCTCTCTCTCTCTCTCTCTCTCTCTCTCTCTCTCTCTCTCTCTCTAAAACCTCTTTTTAGTTTCATGTTCGAGTAAGCAGTGCTGTTCTTTACAGAGACATTCATACTCTGGCTTTACTGGAATTTAATTTCAGTGTAAAAAGGTCATTAAAAAAAATTTTGAGCAATTATGAACTACGCACACACATGCACTCACGTACAGATACGCATATATATATATATACTGTATATACACATGCACACACACACACATATATATATATATATATATATATATATATATATATATATATATATATATATATATATATATATATATATATATATATATATACTGGGAGAAAGGGAGTTGGGGATTTGGTAACATGTACACGTTCGCTACCGGGGTCTAAGCGATGTCAGGCAGGGCAGCCGATCGAGGGTACGGCCTACCCCACCGCCAAATCAAAGTCCTTCAAAAGAAGGCATCGTGCTTACCCCATATAAAAATGGGAAAAAATGCACGTTAAAAACGAAGAAGAAGACAGTATATACTAACAGGACCACATTCAAACGGGATGGTATCTAGTGGAAATACCACCCAGTTTGAATGATGTCCTGTTAGTAATTGTACTAATGCACCGAACAATTGTGTATGTGATAAAAGTTTATATATATATATATATATATATATATATATATATATATATATATATATATATATATATATATATATATATATATATATATATATATATATATATATATATTATTATATATAATGCTCCATGAGTCTGATGAAAAACTGGAAAGAAAAGCAAAACGCCACGTCACATACAATGCAATAGTTGAAAATAGCACTCTACTTTCCTTTGCAGGGTGTTCACGTAGAATGATACTGCAGTAAATGTGAGAAGTGAATGCAGTGATTGTATTTTTAAAGATCATAAAAGTATTTAAAAATTTGCATTCGAAAAGCCCCCAACTGAACAGTAAATGGCAAACCCTTTTATGTGGTAACAGGAAGCGTGATTGAAGCCAGCTGTATACCATAAAACAATGAGATGGTAAAATCTTGAAGCAGAGGAAATACTTGGCAGTCATGTAAAATATCTATTCTTTCATATAAAAATGATATTAACATCTTTAAATATTCTTTACACTTATAAAGCATATGCATATACTCGTATATGGTGATGTATGTCTTTTTATTTCTTATATTCTGTAACAAAATGTCTTTATATTCCATGAATACTAATGTACATAAATCGAGTCAGTAACGTGTCTAATGTCATTGGTTTTATCATTTATTTATTCATATATTAAATAATAATTGTTTTTAGCTTCATAAACCTTGCCATGACCCCTGACAGTTGTGACTCTTTTACGTAGATTTCCTTGGCAAACAGACAGCATAAAACTTAAGCAAAGTACCTAATTCCCTGTCATAATATTCTCATTACTTGTAAATTTTGGCCATTACATTGTTTACTAGTCATTAATGTCAGCTTTACGTTTTAAGCATTTCTCATTGGGGCCAACGTATGGTTCATTAAAAAGTAGTTGAGTGAGGGGCAAGGAGAGGCCGGGGGCGGGGGGGGGGCGTCACTTTGAGATCTGAGGGAATAATTTGTCCTCTTCCTCAGAGCCAAGCCTAGAGCAGCCGGGCACGGTGAACGGGATGACTTAGGCATGATGAAACCATACCTGGAAACATAGAAGAGCTTCCAGTGAAGGCCGTTTTGTTCTCCCAGGCCAAATGGGTAAAAGAGCCCCCTGTTTCAGGCTTTAAGTCAGTAACCATATATTACAATATGAGAAGCCTCAGCAGAATTAAATATTTTATATTTTTAAGGAAAAGAGAGAGAAGGAGGCAGGTGGGAAAAATGTCCTCACATTTTCCTCTTGAAATAAGATAAAATAAGATGACTGGGATATTAACATAATCAAAGACAAACTGGTATAAAATTTTAGCGAAGAAGACGGAGAGAGAGAGAATATGAAATAAGATTTGTGAAGCAAATTTTAAATTTACTTGAAAATTTGGTATAGAAATTTGGTGAATATGTTATAGGGAAATAAACGCTAAGGCCTCTCCCCTAGAGATACCCAGTATTAATCACGTAATTTAGAGAACCATAATTCAATGAAAATCACAAACATATATTTTTTTTATTACATTTGATATCCGGATGCAGGACAATGACTCTCTCTCTCTCTCTCTCTCTCTCTCTCTCTCTCTCTCTCTCTCTCTCTCTCTCTCTCTCTCTCTGTCGAACACAGCCTTGATTATTGAATTACATATTTTTGTATCCTATTGTCCTTCCCACTTGAAATGTAATGTGATAGTAATAAGAGTAAAACACTTTGATATAAAAGAAACAACAGGTATAAAGATTGAGGTACTCCCTTTCTTGGTTAAGATTACCCTTAGTACGGGCCTAATTATATCTTCTTCATTATGAAAGCATCGCCATTCCCCTCCCATCTCTCGAAACGTCATCCTTTACTTCGCTCAATGGACTAATCTCTCAGTAATTCCTGCAGTTTACAATAAAATTATGCATAAATAAAGGACTGTGGTTAATACTAACAATTCGACATTTTTTTTTACTTTAAGATTCTATATTATTTCACTATGGATACCTTAATCATTCTCGAAGCATAGTTTCTCCGAAAGAGGAATAGCTACACCTAAAAACGAAGTCTGTAAAACAAAATGGTATTATTATCAGATCACAGCGATTGCAGTAGGGGTAGGGGGCGTTGATAAGGCTTTCATTGGAATTTCAGGGACGTGTCGTATAAAGTTTAGACTTGACGTGTTGATAGATGAAGTGTAAAATGCAAACGATTTTACACTTATGTTTTGCTTACGTTTACTAACTTGAATAATTATAACGCTGATTAAAAAATCTACAAATCTTTTTAAAAGTCTAATAAAAATATTAATACCCAATCATAGCTTTAGTTCACACGCTGTGAACACATGATTAAATGGCTAATTCCAGTTTTTAAATAGATATCCACTTAATCAAAACTGAAAGGGTATTCAAAGCAAATACGGTAAAAAGGGGGGGGGCCAAAATTAGCAAAGAAAATTATTCACCTGTCATAACCAACCATGTACAATGTATTTTATTCTAGATGATTATCCTTTACTTTGATAAGGAGTATTACTCACTCTTTTCAGCCTCCTAACTATTCTTATTTTCTCCAGAGCCGTAGGTTAGATAAGACTTCACCTTGACCTTTTCTTCGGGAAAAAAAAATACAGGGACATCAAGAACTTTCTGGTTTTAATTGGCTGTTAGAAGACTCCTGGAGCTAGTACGGCTGTCTTTTTTTCATTTATATTTCTTAAATGATGTCTTTAAGAAGAGAATTACATTATGAAAAGCATACAACACCCCCCCTCTCTCTCTCTCTCTCTCTCTCTCTCTCTCTCTCTCTCTCTCTCTCTCTCTCTCTCTCTCTCTCTCTGTTCGAACCTATAGCAGATGTTATGTTTACACAGTCTGTAGAAAATGTCCATTTGACTTTGACCAAGGAAAAATAAGACATTAATCACTTATCGAAGTTTGTCTGTACACTGGTGGATAACAACATCCCGAAAGAATATTATCTGCTTTATCAGGAAAATTTAATGTTCAGCGACAGCTCTGCTCTTGGCTCATAAACATGCTTTTTCTGTTAGATCTGAAGATCTTACTCCTTACGCAAAAGAACTTTGTTAGAGTAGTAACATGTCAAGACTTCCCAAAGATGTAACAGAGTACTGAATGGAGACGTTATGGCGGGGTATAGTTCCTTGTCCATTCTGTTTAAATGTTTCCATTCTTGGGTTAAAAAAATACCCCAAAACTCTTGAAAATAAAATATTTAGGTTTTATTGAGGATATTGACAGAGAATTTCACATGAGACTGAATGCAATTTGCCATTATATTACAAGAATTAATTTTCAGTACAATGATATATTTGATCAACACAGTGATTAATTGTTGGCGACGACAAATCCTTGTGGCATTGCAATTTGGGTGGAGGAGTCATTTACTCATCAAAGAACTTGTAGTTCCGTGTACGTTGTCTACGTGTTTCCTCAGTAAATGAGAATATTCCGTGCACTTAATTACCAAGCACACTCGTTATCAATCATAAATAAATTACCTGGGTTGATAATCTGTAATAAGTACGGAGAAGTTCGAGATTTTTAAAAGTAAATAAACTGTATAGTCCAAATACAGACGTAAGTACGCACTCGCACACACACACACACACACACACACACACATATATATATATATATATATATATATATATATATATATATATATATATATATATATATATATATATATATATATATATATATATATATATATATATATATATATATATATATATATATATATATATATATATATATATATATATATATATATATATATATATATATATATATATATATATATATATATATATATATATATATATATATATATATATATATATATATATATATATATATATATATATATATATATATATATATATATATATATATATATATATATATATATATATATATATATATATATATATATATATATATATATATATATATATATATATATATATATATATATATATATATATATATATATATATTGTTACGTGTGAGGGTCTTGGTTGATCATGTATTATTCAATTTTACGTAATTTTTACGGCCCTGCAAACCAAGATTACACGTAACCTGCCACTTGAAGCCAAAAGTTAACCTCAAAGACAGTCGTATAATTAGCCAAAGGTCGCCAGTTAAGGGTTATTAACCTTAACAAAGAATATTTGAGATGAATTTGATTTTAAACGCAACGGTTCTTCCAAACATTCGGACGCGAGGCATACAAAAGCATCGAGATTTAACCTGATTTTGCTTACCTAAATCCTAGGTATTTTACTGGAATAACGGGTTGAAGCTAACAATATAATAATTAGGCTTAATCTAGACTTCGTAAACACATATACATTAAGTGGGGGATGAAGGAGGAAACAAAAGAAATGCGAAATACAGAAAAAAGATAAAAGAATGGGCGAAGTTTTGAACAAAAAGCGACTTTACCTTAGGACGAACGTTGTGCGCACCAACACCGCCGGGAGGGGGCTTCACAATTGCTTCTTCACTTCACTAATAGCATAATAAAAAAAAAAGAAAGGGGACAGGGCCACCTTCCAGACGTCTGCCCGAGACGGCGGCTAGTTTCTCTCTGTAGTTCCCTGACCGGCCTGGGTCAAAACAGGCCTACAGTCATGCCTTAGGCGTCTATGCTCTGTTAAAAACATTCGCCACGAGAGACAGGTAGAAAGGAAAAAAGGACTTTAGGACCACCTATTCTTAAAGTTGAATATGGAAATTTCTCCTATAGGGGAAAAGTGGCTAAATGCTACCTATCCTTTTCAACGGACGTTAAAGTTTGAACTGAAGACGCTCCTAGCGTGGGACAAAGCAATTTCCCTGTCTTGATCAGGCTGATACTACTATCCCTAAATGTTCGAGGGCGAACAGCGTAAATATTTATAAAAGCTCCCCCCTTTAAGAGGGCCTTCACTCCCTTTTCGGGCGTGAAGGTCTATACTAAGCAAGCTGTTCGCCTCTCGTAGGTTACTCTCCTTCCCCTGAGCAGATTAGTCCTGGTTAGCCTACCTAGCTACAGAACTACCTAACCCTAGATAGGATACGAGCTATATTCACTACTTTACCTAATTCTAATAGTACTGGAAGGTGCTCACGGTTATTATAGGCTACCTCCTCCAATCATGATGTGTTTTAGACCTAGCCTAGTGGTACATTCTATGAGATTCCCTAGCTTAACCTATCCTAGCCCGACCGTAGCACCAACATAAGAGTTAATATTCTAACTAAATTACAACATGGTTTATGTTTAATACAATTAATAATTACTAGTTAATTCATGAGGGTTGCCTCATATGATAAATGGGTGCCTCACTGAGGTCTTAGGCCATGCGTGTCACGAGCATCGTGGCTCGTTTCACAATAGTTAAGATTACTGAAATTAGTTAGGCTACTTACATGATTACTGCGGCTCGGTGGTAAGTGGAAAGAACAAGGCTACTAAATTGATGTACCGTACTTTAAGGTTGTCTAGGCTATGTACAAATAAAAGGAAGAGATCACACTGGCTACCTCCTCTGGGCAAGGGGCCAGGATCACTCTGGGATGTTAGGGCACTGTGCCGAGAGGGCACTAGGGCCAGGATGAGCTTATAGCTTCGCAACTACTGGGCTCTCTTCCGCCCCTTCTTCTTCTTCTTCGGGTTCCTCCAAGGCCTATCAGTAGCTGGCCTAGCAGGTGATGAGAGCACCGACTCCGGGGACAGGCCAGAAGGGCTAGCAGGCGCGAAGTCAGGGGCAACTGCAAAAGCTGCGGAGGACTCCTACTCCGGCTGCTGCGACAACCGGAGCGAGAGCGATCTCGACTTCTGCGCCCGAGGATGCCAGTTCCTGGTCTTCCAAGGAAGGGGTACCATTTCGATCCTCCAGGGGTTCATCCCTGAGTCAATTTGCAAAGAAAAGCAAAGAAGAAGTTTCGGGTGCTGGAGGCTCTCCAGTCGCGATGATCAACTGCATGGGAATCCTAAATCTCCGGAGGAGGATTCGCCTCATGATTTAGACCCGGCATGGGGCCTTTTCCACTGGTAGCTCAACGTCCGTGGCGGATTTGAGTCTGGCACTGCTCAGTGCTCGCAAGTGGCACTGGCAGCAGTTGAAGGTCAGGCATGCCTGACAAGGGGTCCGGAGGTGCAATACCTCTCGGACGACTTGGGTTTGGCTGCGGCAGAGATTCCTGCCCCAGCAGGAGATCGTAGCCTCTCGGTGAGTTTTGTTCAGGGGCGTCCGCTGGGCGTTGCTTGGTTGGGCAGCCCTCCCAATTTGTGGAGTGGTCTGCCCGCTTGCACGTCCTGCAGCGGTACTGCTCCTCCTGAATCTCTCTTCGCGGAGGGGGAAGACCTCTTGGGGGGCCAGCCCTTCGCAATTGGAGAGGGCTAGGCCTGGAATAGTTTGGGTTGTGCCCCTTCCGCGGACCACTTTGGTGGGCGGAAGGTGGAGGTTTGTCATGGTTGAGAGTTTTACATGTGGCCTCTGTGGAGGAGGTAACGCGGCTGCGAAGTGGCGTTGGTAACGGGCTTCCACAGAGAAGATCCCGACCCAACAAGAAGGCCACTCCGGGCCGAATTCCACCTACCACGCCAAGGCGGTGGGGTATCGTGCCCCAAGGTGTCATTACCTGGAGTTGGACCGTAGGAACGGTAATGGTGTGGCCCTCTATCCACTTCATTTCCCACCGGGTTTCTTCGTCAACCATGGCACCGGCTGGCACTTGGGCCCTAGTGATCAGGCTAATGTCTGCCGCAGTGTCTACTGTGACCGGAAGGGTCACTGGCAGGCTAGTGCTCTGAAGAGGGGCCACCGAGATGAACTGGGTTTCCAGTCTCTCGGGGTAAAGGATCCGGTGCGGACCAGCAGCAGAAAATGAAGTGCTGATTAGGTTGACAAATTTGGTGGTGGGGACATGATGTGGACAGGCCGGAGATCCAGCATTGTAGTGGCTAGCAGCCCCACAGGATCTGCACGGGCCTTTTGGATGGGCTCGGTGGCCTGCAGTAACTGTTGGAGGAGAGGGCTGAGCGGATGAATCGGGAGCGGAGTTCTGGCTGGTAGGGTTAGGCTGCTTATTAGTGCCGAGTTTGTATCGGCACTCAGCTTCAGCGTGGCCCCCTTCTTGCAATAGTTGCACAGGGTCTTGCTAGGCAGTCCATTCTTCGGGCGAGTGGAGTTCGAGAGGTAGGCCGGAGGGATGATTCGCTTCTGAGAGGTGCTATGCGACTGATTGAAAGTTTCCCACGAATCAGCCATGCGACAAGCTTCCATAAGTGTGGAGGGCTGTTTATCGTTAAGATATACCGCAAGGGGCCCTGGCACACATTGGAAAAGGTCTTCTAGCATGGTCCGATTGAAAAGATCCTCAAACGTCGTGCAGGCCAGGAGTCGAACCAGCGCGCACCGGACTGGGTTTTGTGACATGCCCATTCCGTCCAAGACCAGCCGACTTCCTTGGCAAGACCTCGGAACCGTTGTCTCCATTTTTCTGGGGTTATCTCGTAGGCCTTTGTAATGACTCTACGAACTTCCGCCATGTTGCCTCTCTGGCTCTTCTCCAGTGAGCGAAGCGCTGCCTTGGCTTTTCCCTCCATATGCTTGGCTAGTATTAAGGCTCTCTCCGTCTCCGTGGTGCTGCAGTTCTCGAAAAGAGCCTCGATCTCCTCCAGCCATGCTTCTGGCTCGTCCTCAGTCCACTTGGGGACTAGGGAATTGATGCTCGAAATTGGAGCGTTTGATGCAGCAGGTGTAGGACTGGAGGCTTGATGGCTAGCCATAGCTTCGGCATTCTCCATTTTCGCTCTCTCAAGCTCGAGCTCCTTCTCCTTTAGGGCTAACTCAGTTTCCTTGCAGGCTAACTCATGCTGTCTCCTTCTTTCTTCTCTTTCCTCTTCATATTGCCTTTGCTCGGCTTCATACTTCCTCTGCTCGAGTCTTTCTTCCTTCTCACGCTTGGCCAAGTCGTCCACTTGCTCCTTAACCCAGGTGGTAAGTTCTGAGCCGGTGAGACCTGCCGCCGTCCCCAGCCCCAGGAAGGTTTTATAATGCTCTGCTGCCATGGTTCTGGTGGGGAAGGGCGTCTAACCGGTCGACGGGCGTACTTGGGCAGTGAGGAAGTGTCTCTTCAATGACGTGGCACCCTTTCAAAAGGTGGCACTGTAGTTTGGGTGTGCCGTGTACAGGTCACACTGGTGGCACTCAGTATCCCTAGGCACTGGTGCAGGTTAGGTCCCAGAAGAAATTTCTCTTCTGTGTTCCCTTTTGTTTTGTTTTATTTATTTTTCTGGATGCTTGCTTGGTGGCACTTATGGTGCCAATGTGTTCCTAGGGACCCTCTACTGGAGTCCAACTAGGCTATATGGGAGGAAAGGCACTCTACACCCCTGCAGAGTGCAACAATCGAATGAATGAGAGAAAGGGAAGGTAAAAAAGAGAGAGAGAGAGAGAGAGAGAGAGAGAGAGAGAGAGAGAGAGAAGTAAGCTATTCAAGTGATGACAGTGCTGCAAATTATTGGCACTGTGGAATAAAGTGAATTTGGGTTTTTTTTTTCTTTAAAGATCCTCGTGAGTGGCTGGTCCCAGTACCGGCCCAGTGCTGGCCCCTTCTTCTTTCAGAGGGTGAAAACTACTGTTTGCTTCGGTCTGGATAGCAGGCCTCACTCGTGACTGACAGTTTATCACTGTATCGTAATTACTCTTAACTTGTCCTCATCTATTGTGGGACAGAGGTGTTTCTTTTATTTGGTTTATTGTATTCGAATTAATTAGCCTAGTGTCGGCCGTTCTTTCTTTGAAGAGGGTCACGTACACTTAGGTTAGGAATGCTTACTTGAACGACGAGAGAGAGAGAGAGAGAGAGAGAGAGAGAGAGAGAGAGAGAGAGAGAGAGAGAGAGAGATTTTCAATCAGCTAATTTCTTGCTGCTTGAGAACATGTAAACAAAGATTTTATACATGCACAATGGCATGGATCTTAATAAAATGATATAGATGCGTCATCTTGGCTTCCTTAGGGATTACTTTATTATCTTAATTTTCCTGGGAGCCGACGTCACAAAAGTTTATCGTAAAATTTTAAATTCTCTTTATATGATTTTTATAGCAGGTATCTGTATAAGAACTTGTTATTACTCCTAACTAAGGCCTATCTTTCCCTGCCTAAATTATCTTTTGGTTTTTTCCTAGCTAAGATATTAGGAGGTGGGTTCGCTACGAAAGGAAAAAAAAAAAAAAAGAAAATGACCCAAGAGTGGCTCGGGCAGAGTCTGGTCACAACAGCGGATGACAATAACAAGGTCTTAAGATGGCGGAAAAGTCCCGTTAGGCCTAAATTTCAAAAACAACCTCGGGCGGCGAAGGAACACCAAAATGGCTGTTCTCTCACAAACAGTTCGAACAATTTCAAAACAACCGCGCGAACACGGAGGAGGAATCCAAAATGGTGGGTATTTTCTTTTTTGCACAAATTCAAACAACAAACGAAACAAATGCAGGTATCCAGATTTTACTTTAAATATACCAATCATGCATAGCGTTTTACGTTACGGATGGAAAACTAAATTACCAAACAACTTTGTCTTTTGTTATCGTATTCTCACCCGGACATTAAACAAAAGAATGAAAAGAGAAATGCTAGTCTGCCTGCGTAAATTTACGTTGTTGAACGGTACCTTTATTGTAAAATTACTATTTCAGTTCCTTGCTACTTCACTGACACGGTTTTTTGAATGATTCCCGCTATATGCAAACAATAACGATCGGAATTGCCGACGCGATTAGTATATTACTTTGTGTACATGAAACGGGCTCCGCGATTCGGCCTTAGTAACGACACAAATTGTGATTCTCTGCTCTCGAGTCGCACCCTTTCCTACCTACGCTAATTCTCGCTACACTTGTTATTATAACTATTCTCTTTACTGCTTATTATTATGCCTGGTTCCTTGTTTGGAAGAATGAAATGGAATTCAATATCTGACTTTTATCTTTGGAATTAATGTAATTTTAATTTCCTTTTCTCCAGATTCTTTCTCTAAAATGTACTTTAGATCCTGGCAAGGTCGCCAATGTTACGTGTGAGGGTCTTGGTTGATCATGTATTATTCAATTTACGTAATTTTTACGGCCCTGCAAACCAAGATTACACGTAACCTGCCACTTGAAGCCAAAAGTTAACCTCAAAGACAGTCGTTAATTAGCCAAAAGGTCGCCAGTTAGGGTTATTAACCTTAACAAAGAATATTTGAGATGAATTTGATTTTAAACGCAACAGTTCTTCCAAACATTCGGACGCGAGGCATACAAAAGCATCGAGATTTAACCTGATTTTGCTTACCCTAAATCCTAGGTATTTTACTGGAATAACGGGGTTGAAGCTAACAATATAATAATTAGGCTTAATCTAGACTTCGTAAACACATATACATTAAGTGGGGGATGAAGGAGGAAACAAAAGAAATGCGAAATACAGAAAAAAGATAAAAGAATGGGCGAAGTTTTGAACAAAAAGCGACTTTACCTTAGGACGAACGTTGTGCGCACCAACACCGCCGGGAGGGGGCTTCGCAATTGCTTCTTCACTTCACTAATAGCATAATAAAAAAAAAGAAAGGGGACAGGGCCACCTTCCAGACGTCTGCCCGAGACGGCGGCTAGTTTCTCTCTGTAGTTCCCTGACCGGCCTGGGTCAAAACAGGCCTACAGTCATGCCTTAGGCGTCTATGCTCTGTTAAAAACATTCGCCACGAGAGACAGGTAGGAAGGAAAAAAGGACTTTAGGACCACCTATTCTTAAAGTTGAATATGGAAATTTCTCCTATAGGGGAAAAGTGGCTAAATGCTACCTATCCTTTTCAACGGACGTTAAAGTTTGAACTGAAGACGCCCTAGCGTGGGACAAAGCAATTTCCCTGTCTTGATCAGGCTGATACTACTATCCCTAAATGTTTGAGGGCGAACAGCATAAATATTTATAAAAAAAATATATATATATATATATATATATATATATATATATATATATATATATATATATATATATATATATATATATATATAATGGATGGGCCTCTCGTGGTTTGATCGGTAGCATCCTTGCGCGAGAGTGGACGAATGGCCAAGCTCTGCTAAAACTCATTGTCCCTCAGCTGACCTACATACTTAATTACGTATCTGACAAATCGCTGACTGTGGTGGTCGCATTCGGTTCAAGAAACGGAAATGAACAAACTATGTCATTTCACCTAAGGGAAAAAAGACAAGGAGAAAATAAATATATAAATGAATTATTGTGTAATTCACACATCCATATGTTGAAATAAAAAAATTGTCAGAATAGCTATAGTAGTATTAGTTGAGTAATAACTTCGTTAACTTAGATTAAAAAGAATGAAAGTAAGTTTGTTTACAAGAGAGACGCACAAATAGAGTAGTTTATGCGCATAAAAAAACAGGCGTCATTTAGTAGTATTGCCAATATACAAAAAATAAACTATTAAAGAAATGTTAGTGATTTTATTTTTTAAATTTCTCCTACCCATTTAATATAAAAATAGCATAAACATATATCATGGAATTTTTGATACTTCAAAGGATTTTAGTCCCCGTTTTCTCTTTAAAACGAAGTAGTTTGTTATTTCAGTGTCTTATGTAAACATTAGGTTGCCATGGTAACACTGTAAGAAAATTAATCAAAATTCGTGTTACAGTCGTTGTTAGTAGCCAGTCGATAATCAGTATATATTTTACTCCTAAACTACGTTATTTCGAGAGTTATTTTGCGTTTTGCTCAAATTGTTGGTGTGTGTATGTGTATGTGCATGCGCGTTCTATATGTTCTGAATGTTCAAATTTGTAGTCTATTTGAATAGCATCAGTAAATAAGGAAAAAGATTAATCAGATCCACCGAAATACTTCTATACATGAAGCAAGTAGAGTTTATTTAATCCTAGATAAAAACTCAATTTTTATACCTCCAAAATAGAAAACGAGACATCTGAAATGCCCCGAATTCATATTCGAGCCCAGAATTGCTCCTCTGAGAGTTGTTTGCTTGCTTTCACTTGAGGTGAATTTCGGAAGAGTAATTTCGTGAATATCCGTGGATCAGCCAAAGCTCAAGGCCTTCATGTAATACGTAACTCCATCATTTTCTAATACCTGCTGCGGTCGCTTACTCTCATTCTCATCAGGTGTGAAGTCATTAATACTTCTTCAAACCACAGTTCAATTGATTGATATCAGGCTGCTTAGAATAAATTACCCTGTAAGAAACAATGATAGGAGATTTTAAGGAAACACATCGATTTAAATGATTGTGTAGTCCCGGTTATTAAAAAAAGCTTATATGTTATTGCCTTCTGTGTACCATTCTTTTACAAAGGACTTTTTCTTTTTCTCAGAGAAATGACTACAGTATGAGGAAACCCTCAGTGCTATGGCAAACAAATTTTTCTGTATGTTCTGAACCCCCTTTTCCCATATTTTTACCTACATAGATGAAAATAAGATGTCGTAAATAGTAAAAAACATGCTTATATTACATTAGGACATAAGGTTTCCAATTTAATTATGATATCCACTACTGGGTTTTGAATTTTTGTCGGTACAGAAGCCAAAGATCATGCTATGAATGTTTAATAGGCCAAAGTAATTGTCAGCGACTATTTAATGGATACTAATAATGCTAAATCACTCAGTATGTGCACAATGAGTTCCTGTAAAGTAACAAAAATTGTAACAAAATTAGGTGTTTTTTTTTTACTTTTTCTGCAGTTTCTATGTTTAACTATTTTTAGATGTTAACCAAAGAAAATTTATATTTAATTGGTGTATTAAGGTAGATAATTGTTCTTTTTTGCTCCTTACATAATTTCGGTCGTTACTTTACAAGGTTGTTTGGTATATTTCTATTCTCAATTATTCATGATCTTAGAAAACACTGATTGTGGTTTTATAAATTTTGGAATAAATTCATAACATAAACGAGGCACACATTTGTTACTTCTGACAAAATATTCATATAATCTAATATTAATTCGTGTTTTATCAGTCATTTTACTGCTATGACTATATAAGTTTCCTCAAAATTCATAAGCTGACGAAGAGTGAAATCTATATTTGACTGGCTCACATCAATACGCAAATATGAGTGGCTGTGAGAGAGCGATCTGTCTATCCCATGTCAAATATACTGCATGAAAACCCTGTCAGATATTTGATGAATATGGGCCAGAACGTCATATGTGGATGGATGATTTTTTTTTTTTTTTTTTTTGCTGGAAACTTTAATTATTTAACTGAACAACTATGTGTCTAATCTACCTGTAACTTTTAGGGATTTTTCTAACTAAAAATATCTATTTATTTATCTAAGATTTTAAAGTCATATATAAACTTTAATAAAACTCGCACTATGATTCTATATTATTCCGTGGTGGTTCAGATGTAATTCTTTTCTGTGTGTTTTTTTTTATTAATCCATAATGAAAACTGTCTAACAAATCATAGTCACCATGTGCTTAAGGTTTTTAAAAGCATTATTTCTGACGAAAAGTAAATGAAATAACACAGAAAGCTATACTTATGTTAGGAGAAGTAAATATAAAAAGTACGTCTAAAATAATTAAATACTTTTTTTCTCTCATTCAGTGAGTAAAAGGTAAGCGAAAGAAAGCTTAATGTAACGATAATTATTGAGGTTATCTTGAATTATAAATGAACTCAGCCAACTGAAATGAAGATTAGTCTTTCCTTTGAAAACCAGTAACATGGAAGGAGAGGAACTGGGTTTTCTATTATCCAACTGCACGAAAAAAATATATATATTTTTGCCTTGGTTCTCTTTCACTTTCCTCCAAATTTTAATTCAGCAAAAAGACTATTAATTTAGGACAAAGAATAATGAAAAACTGTCTATAACAAGCAAGAAAATGGTGTTTGAAATAAAATAAAGTCTGTTAATGACTCATCATAAGGAACAAGATTATACATTGAAAGGTAAAACAAAATCATTAAAAAATGTTTAATTAGTTTGCGAATGAAGTGCAGCCTCCGGAAGTGTCTATAGTTTTATCATATTATATGATTCGAGACGTTAAAGGCGATAGGAGGAAGAGGAGGAGGAGGAGGAGGAGAGAGAGAGAGAGAGAGAGAGATTAAATTATATGTTATTACGTAAAATGACAAATGATATTCAATAAAACGCAATATTGGGAACGATGTTCCCTCGGGAATAAACGTGGCTTAAAATGGTCGAAAATCCTGAAGCGTAACACGTGTTTGGGTGTGAAATGGAATAATTTTACATATTTCCACGAACTTCGTCAGAAATTTAATTCCATCTTACCTAAAGCAGTGGTAAAAGAATTTCAATCGTTGCAAAGGAACGATGATGAAATTCATGCTTTAGCAATCATCCGCTTTAACTTCTTTTGCAATGTTCAAGCAAATCTTTTGCAAAAAGACGCGTTTCTTTGTTCATACGAAATATCAATGGACTTTATAACTTTAAAAAAATTGCCTTGTGTGAGTTCGTCAAACAATGCTTGCTAAAGCCACCATTCTGTCAAAGAATAGTTTCAGTTAATTTTCTGAATTGTGGGGAAATAACACAGCCCCAATAATGTCATTATTAATTAAATGAATGAATTAATGAATAACTCCATCAAGATTAATGCCGCTCAATATCAAATTGTAGTTATTTTCCATCATCCAAACAAGCAATCATAACACATAGACCTTTGATGCCCGTGGCTACGCATGACCTGGAAGTAATACATAATTTGAAAACCGTGAAGGAAGTTGTACTTCCGTTAATATCCAAGAAATCGTGGTAAGTCTCAAATGAATGCATGTCCTGTAAAATTAAATATATTGAAGACTACAAGCTTACTATACAGAGAAAGAGCCCTACCTTTGGGAGATTTGTTTGTTTGTTTGTCCTTTCTTGGTTGGAGAAAGAAAAATTTTTAATGGAATTGCGTGACTGTGACTAAAGGTTCCGAACTTGAACTGTGAATTGTTCAGCTGCTCAGGAAGTCCTAATTCATATGAAATAAAACCTTATTAAGGGAGTTTGTATACACACACACACACACATATATATATATATATATATATATATATATATATATATATATATATATATATATGTATATATATATATATATATATATATATATATATATATATATATATATATATATAATATGCATATATACATGCATATACATACAGTATATCATTTACATACAGTATATCATGCATTGCTGTAATAGTTGTATGATTTTGAGAGAAATCTCTCACTTTGTCCATTTATAGCATGAACACAAGTAACAAGAATCTTTCCAGCTCTTCTAGATCTAAGTCAAATAAGTAACTTCACTTTCGTTTTTTGTCGTATTAAGACACTTTTCAGAAGTCCTCTTTTTCTGGTTAGCAGTTCGATCTTTGTACTTTTGACACGTTTCCCCTCTTTTTCGATATCACCTGTCTTGGGATTATTTACTGCTCTTCAGCCTTTGCTGATTCTTCGATACCAGGAAAAGTTACCTTTGTATGATCCATTTCAATCGTTTATATGATTTTTGTATTTAAAAGACTGCTGTATGTAATACAAAATTTTTTTGGCTATTATCCCTAAAACTTACGACCCTGAAAGTCAATGAAAGTTGATTAGGTAATAAAGAATATTTTTACGGGTGTTATAGATCAAGCAATAATTTTACAGTATTCTAAGCTAAATTCCTCGTCGTTTTAAAACGAGTTCACTGTAGATCAAGTAAGATTACGACATTGTTATCGTTAAAATTGTAAATGAATGACAGTACCATATTTGAAAATGCATCATAAGTCACAAGTAATCATCAGTATAGCCTCATCTTACAACAGAGCTTTAAGAAGGAAGCCTTCGACAAGCATCACAAAAAATCTGATCGAGTTTCAGATTGTAATTAGGAAGCTCTATGGTACGAAAGTCCAACGTCCGGCATTAAATCATCAGTTCACTGAAGCTGACACACTTGACCAGCGCGCGTTATGTAATTACAAGGCATAGGCATTTTGTACAGGAAGCTCCTGTTTGGGTAACTGAAATTAGTATTTTCATTTTCACTCAATATACACAGAGACCTCATTAATGTAGTTGACCTAAATTTGATGTTTGTATTTATTAGCAGTAGGGTAAAAGGTGCCATTTGGCGTCCTGGCGTCGTGAACATTTGGCGTCCTCATTATTATTATTATTGATTTTATTTGGATATTTTTGCTGAAGAAAATAACATGCTTTTATATATATATATATATATATATATATATATATATATATATATATATATATATATATATATATATATATATATATATATATATAAAATATGTAGTAAGTAGGGTAAAAGGTGCCATTTGGCATCCTGGCGTCCTGAACATTTGTTAGTAGGGTAAAAGGTGCCATTTGGCGTCCTGGCGTCCTCAAGAAAGGGTGTCATTTCGCATCCTCAATTATTATTATTAATATTATTATTATTATTTATTTTATTTTTATATTTTTGCTGAAGAAAATAACATGCATATATAAAAAAAAATTATGTAGTATGGTAAAAGGTGCCATTTAGCATCTTGAACATTTCTTAGTAGGGTAAAAGGTGCCATTTGGCGTCCTGAACATTTGGCGTCCTCAAGAAAGGGTGTTATTTGGCGTCCTCAGTTATTATTATTATTATTATTATTATTATTATTATTATTATTATTATTATTATTATTATTTTTGCTGAAGAAAATAACATGCATATATAAAAAAGATTATGTAGCAGGGTAAAAGGTACCAAGGCTCCGAACTGATATGAGAGAGACCCACTGCGTGACTCGTCAACGGCTGTATAACTGATAAGAGTTGAACCAATCTAAACTATCTGTTATTAATCCCACTTTATAGATAAGAGTCTGATTAGGAGGAGGAGACACCTGAACTGAACTATATATATATATATATATATATATATATATATATATATATATATATATATATATATCCAGAGGAAGACGGACGAAGACCACACTTCACTAGGCTGTCTTATTTATTTTATAGCCAACGTTTCATAATTATATACAAAATTACATCTTCAGGGCTGTACATAAGAAAAGATAAAAAAAATAATCATAAGTACAGTCTTAGAATACATTTAAAATATTACAGTAAGAATGAAATAAAAAATAAAAACACAACCAACCTAGAGGTGAAACAGTAAGGAACTAAATGGAAAGAAACCACCACAGTAAGGAGTTAAGCTAAATACAGTTGACCAGCGGATGTATGGGTATTTAATGATAGTACAAGTTGTTTTATAAATAACGAATCTAAGATTGTTAAATCTTGAGGGTTGGCAGTATGACCGATGACACTAAAATCTTTGTTCTCAATGTAGGTTTTACATTGTTTTGAATGGTTCCTGATATTGGAGTGCTCTGGGTTCGAGATTCTGCTACCTGTGCGGAAACTAACTCCCCGATGTGAATCAATGCGCACCTTAAGAAGCCTACTGGTGGATCCCACGTAAATCCCTGAAATACATTTAGGGCAAGTATATTTATAGATGACACCAGAGGACATATAAGGACACAGCTGATCCTTTATCTTAAACAAAGAGCCAATACGCAAAGGATTTTTGGGAATTAATTTAGCTGATATGGCTGGGAAATGTTCATGGATAATTTTCGTAAATCTTTATTGAAAGGTTAAGTCACTGATATAAGGGAAGGTCGCAAAGAAATTCATTTTTTGTTAGGACTACAGGTCTTCTACAGAAATGCTTATTTATTAATTGATTTAACTTTCTATACTTGTCCTCTCATCTAACTGGAATGCCTTTCATAATGAAATTTTATTTCTAGTTAACTTCCTGTTAAAGGCTAGTATAACTGTTATTAAAGGCTAGTCTAAATAAGCAGGAATTGTTGGTCTAATATTCACAAAAATGAATTTCTTTGGAATGTCAGGGACTTCAAGCAGATGGCAATGATTTGGAATAATTTTCCAAATCTCTTTTTCTAACTATACGTATGTATAATTATGTATAATTGTAAATATAAATAAATAAAGGTGCGGATTGATTCATCCCACTAGAAGATGAGGCCAGAGCACTCCATTAAGCAATGTTACATTGAGAACAAAAGGCCGGGATTCTCAACTGTATTTAGCTTAACTCCTTACTGTGGTGGTTTCTTTCCAGACTAGGTTGACAAATGTTTTGGTAATATTTTAAAGCCAGTCTTAATGATTTTTTATCTTTTCTATGCCAGGAAGGTCGATTACGAAACGTTGCCTCAATCAGCCTCAACTTCTTTTCACGTGTCTGTGTGTGTGTGTATCACTATTTATAGTGATTCGTTTTCTAGTTTATCTCTTTTCTGAGATATATAAAATTTAATGGAAATATATATTATATATATATATATATATATATCACGAATTTCAATAATGACGGCTGACACAGTATTAACATATATTTGTGTGTATAAATATTGAATAATTGTATAAAACAGGTGTTAAGACTATCTTTGCAAAATATGAAGTCGCCTGTTTATGTTCAAATTCTTGGCACCTGTTACTGAAAAGCCGTCATTGAAAACATGAAATTAAAAGATTTCCATTAAATTTTCTCTCAGAAAAAAGATAAACTAGAAAACGAATTATATAAGCACATCTGGATTCCAGAGACATTTTCGTCTCCACTGAGCTGCTCAGTCTTACATATTGTTGGGATTCCAGGAATATCAGGGACTTCAAGCAGATGGCAAATTTATGTATATATTCTTTATACTGTGTTTGTGTGTGTATAATTATGTATAATTTTATGTTTAAATAAATAAAGCCCCACTAGAATATGAGGCTAAGCAAGGAGGGGATTCTCTGGAGACGCTGGAGCCAGTCTTCTGAAAGTTCTCGGAAGGTCGACACGATATGCCTCAATCACTCAACTTCTTTTCACGTGTCTGTGTATGCTTATATAGTGATTCGTTTTCTAGTTTATCTTTTTCTGAGAAAATTTAATGGAAATATATTTTAATTTCATCACGAATTTCAATAATGACGGCTTTTCATTAATAAGTTGAATAATTGATAACAGGTGCCAAGAATTTGAATATAAACAGGCGACTTCACCAAACATTTGCGAAAGATAAAGTCACGTAACATTTGACCTGTTTATATAGATACATACATATACATATACAGTACATATATATCTATTTAGATATATATACACACAAATATATGTACATACTTATACTGTGTTTGTGTGTGAACAGTATAGGTTTATATGTATATATATATATATATATATATATATATATATATATATATATATATATATATATATATATATATATATATATATATATATATATATATATATATATATATGTGTGTGTGTGTGTGTGTGTGTGTGTGTGTGTGAGAGAGAGAGAGAGAGAGAGAGAGAGAATTGTGTAGATAGATATATATATTATATTATATATATATATATATATATATATATATATATATATATATATATATATATATAATGTATGTATAATATCAGTTCAGCCATATCAGTTCAGCAGGTGTCTCTCCTCCTAATCAGACTCTTATCGATAAAGTGGGATTAATAACAGATAGTTTATATTGGTTCAACTCTTATCAGTCATACAGCCGTTGATGAGTCATGCAGTGGGTAACTCTCATATCAGTTTGGAGCCTTGGCACCTTTTACCCTGCTACATATTTTTTTTTTTATATATGCATGTTATTTTCTTCAGCAAAAATATAAAAATAAAATAAATAATTTAAATAATAATAATAATTGAGGGCACCAAAGGATACCCTTTCTTGAGGACGCCAAATGTTCAGGACGCCAGGACACCAAATGGCACCTTTTACCCAACTGTAATGTTATTTGATGTTTGAAGAGAACTGTTTGAATTCTGCATTTTTACTTTGGAAATGGATATTTGTATCTAACGTCGAGGTAATCGAAGAATGTGGAATGAAGATACTTCACGGATGAACTGACGTCATCGTGATTTGGAAGATTATGTCGTTTTGACTAAAATCTAAGTCGTAGATTACTTTAGTCAGAAACCTCTGTCAAGAGAAATGAGAGTATGTATATTGTTATGTGTGTGTGTGTGCCTGTGTGTTTGACAGAGAGAGAGGGAGAGAGAAAGTAAATTTTCCTTGATAAAAATAGTTCCAAATAAACGTAGTTCTAGACATTTATCGGTAACGGAATATCCACAATTGCGAAATTTAATGTACACTCGGCAAGAAAAGTGAAGATACAGTTTTCATTAGATTTCGTTCATCAATTTCAATTTTTTCTTACAGAAAACACATAACCACTAGAATAGAAAATACAATGCAAATTAATCATATAGTTAAATCTCTAGAAACACCATGCAGAAGTAATTAAATTTCTGGCCGTTCAAGATATAAAAGATAGTATGTGGATATCTCGGTGGCTATTCATCAGAACCAACTCGTTTTCCGTTATGGTTACCTAGCAATTCATGTTTGGACCTCAGCATGGCAGTAAATGTTTGACACCTGGAGTTCCAAACAAGGGCGTTCTCTATGATGTATAGGAGCTTCGGGGAAAACACAAGACTGGAAACGTTGATAGTTTCTCTCTCTCTCTCTCTCTCTCTCTCTCTCTCTCTCTCTCTCTCTCTCTCTCTCTTTCTATCACCAGAAATAAATTCATACCAATATAGTAAGCTCAATCTCTAAAAGAAAAACAATGAAATCAGCTCTACCGGCGGCGGGAATTGAACTTTACTAGGCCCATCGAATGACGGTACTGCTTACACAGCAGCAGACTAATCATAACAATGACGTTCCTTTTTTGTTGGACATTGCTCAATTTAAAGTGCGTTTTTAGCAAGCATTCCGTTCAGTGTGGTGTCATAAATTCATTTGAGAGCAAGTTACGTCGAAAAATGTTTATTTTGATAGAAATCGTTTCAAATTACAAAACGAATAGTTCTAGACATTTAAGTATCAATTTATCAGTAATAAGAGGTCAAGCAAAAACAAAACAATAAGACGGAAGCTCCTCCCCTTTCTAAAGTTGCCAGATGTTTTAGCAACATATGTCCGAAGATTTTAAAAACTGTATCCTCACTTTCCTTGCCAGTGTACAAGAAAAACGTTTTGTTTTTCTGCCATTTTACGTCTCACGCTGTAGCACAGAGGCAAACTTAATGCACATATACTTTACTCATATCGCATAATTGTGGTATATTTATATGCTGCTCTGAAATTTTGTATTCACTTTTCACCCAGTTTAGTTGTCTTTTATACAGAAGCCTAAAATACAAATAAACATTTAAGAAAATCAAAGACACTGTAATCATGGATAAAGCGATATTTAGTAAGTTTGGCTATATGCTCAAAAGATTTTTGGTTGTCAATAAAGTGTTAGCAGTAGTATTACCAGTCACGGTATTTTGATATTTGTATCAATAAGAAACAAAATCATAATGATAAAAGAAATGATCCATCAACTGTGTTATTGAGTAAAAAAAATTAATTGATTCCTTCTTGTTTACTTTGCTGATGGCTATATTTTTTTTTTTTAACTTATAACAGATTAATCAAAGTATTTAGATTGCAGATACCTGACAGATGTTCTGATACGATATTCATAGATATATTCAGATGTAAGCCTGATTTCTAGAATTATGTCGTTATGACGGAAACCTATACTTGATTTGCTTACGTTAGAAATCTCTGTAATCAGAGAATTTAGTTTATACATTCCAGTGAATGGCTGTGAGAGAGAACGAGAGTTGGAATCTTTTTTTCCATCTTGCTGTAAATGACAATCACATTTATCGATGACGGAAAATACTTGAACTGTCAAATTTATGGTACGAGAACATTAACTTTATAATACCTACCTATTAACTAGCAAAGTCTTCAGTCAAAAGCGAGAATGGAAGCTCTTCGTCAAACCCCATTCACAAAAAATATTTATGACGTCATTACCTTTAGTAAACAAAGCTAATATGTCATGAACGGATGTTACGCGAGCGTTTACTTTTAGTTTTTTAATTAATTATATATTTTTTTATCTTCTAAATCTCACATGCCTATGGATATTTTGGAAAAAGAGAGTATAATCTGATATCCGTAAACTTATCCATACAATTAGTAACATAACATGCTGAAAACTTCAGTAATGTTCATTCCATATTTAGTCGAAATCTGAAACTACATTTGGAGGCCCAGCTCTTCCTTCCCTCGCTTTTTTGACCTTGTTGGCGCTGAACGTAAGTTTCACATTATATGATCGATATTTCGTAAATCTCCTTTTTCTTCATTTAACTAACGGGGTTACAAAGGACGTAAAATTTAATCTTTTTTATTATTGAGTGTAACTCTAATATACATACACGAATGCACATTATATATATATATATATATATATATATATATATATATATATATATATATATATATATATATATATATATATATATATATATATATATATATATATATATATATATATATATATATATATATATATATATATATATATATATATATATATATATATATATATATATATATATTATATGTGTGTGTGTGTGTGACAGAGAGAATATTAAGAGCAAAGCAAAGCAGACAAACCAGCAAAACAAAGCATCGCAAGCGAAAGGTCGAGTGGCCTTTAAACCCTAAGTAATCCTCAGGTGAAGATCCATTTCCCACCTGTTCTTCGTGGAATCCCTTGGGTGCTTTTAACTTTCTTTCTTTTGAAGGAGGAAACTGATTCAGTTAATATTTTCCTTGAATGTAAGTTATTCGTGTAGTATGGTGAACTGGATGTTAAATTATAATTATAGCATAGTAATTATGAATACAAAAATGTCTCACGTGTGTGTGTGGGAATTTATATATACTTATATATAATATATATATATATATATATATATATATATATATATATATATATATATATATATATATATATATATATATATATATATATGTATAGGCTTTCAACAACAATGAGTGTGGTAGTAGTATTGACAGTAGTACATAAAGACTATTTTTCTGTTACCGATGTTTTACTAAAACAGCTTGTAAATATCCGATGTGCATCAATTTTTTTTTATATATACAGTATATCTAGGCGTTGTGCCCACGCAACGATATGTAAATCGAGTCGCTTTTTAATTGCGAGAATAGTAAATGCTTTTACTTATGTAACACTAAATAATTCACGTACAATTTGATTTTAATAAACATTTGACATGACGCAATTGATTCCCACCCTTTTTGACGAGGCAGCACAAAATGTGAATGCACAATTTGCCATCTATGTGAGTTTATTGACGATATAACTTGCTGAACGGATTGACTGAGGGCCCCAAGGGACAATTTTGGGGGAGAAAATTGTGTAGCTCATAAAATGCTGGAATAATTCTCTTACTACACCAATTATCATGTACACGAAATAAATCAAAGGGCCTAATCTCATATTCATGACAGGGATGGTTTGCTTGTTTCAATATAATGAAGGTTTTATTGCCTTTGGCTCATAAACTGCGCGACGCTCTCTCTCTCTCTCTCTCTCTCTCTCTCTCTCTCTCTCTCTCTCTCTCTCTCTCTCTCTCTCTTACACAGACATCGTGTTTTGATAAATAAACATATATATTATATAACTATAGATATATATATATATATATACTATATATATATATATACATATATACATATACATATGTTATATATACTATATATATTTATATATATATATATATATATATATATACATACATATATATATATATATATATATATATATATATATATATATATAGATATATATATATATATATATAAATAATTTTGTTGTTGTAAATGAAAGTAATCATGCACGTTGGTATGTAAATGAAACATATTATGCAGTACTTTGAAGTGATGATCTTTGCAAATAAAAAAAACACTTCTGTGAATAACTACCTTTCTTTTCATTTCCGAGAAATTGGTTTCATAAGCTATTGCTTATCTTGGAGTTGGAAAAACGATAGGATTACTCCTTATATATAGCTCCCAGACATGATTATGTGGGTGTTATATACCATCAACAACTCTCTTCCATGGTGTTACCGTCTAATTATTGGCATTATTGTCATTCATACGCTCATGAATTCATCTCTGATTCATTAAGTCCTATGTAAGTATGTACAGTATGTATGTTTACTCATATGTATGCTGATGTAATTCTGTATAATTATGCAATCATAGAGCAATATCTGTGGAGCCAATTCATAGGTTTAGAAACGTTCATGTAATCATTTGGTATTAATTATAAAATCTCTGGTCTTTAGCTTTGTCACTTTACCATTTAGGTGAATGTAAAACAATTTCCCAAAACTCAATATTCTTGGCACCTGAATGAAATATTTGCTGAAAACAGCAAAATGTAATTTATTGACTCTTTTATTCCCTTTTGCCAATGAGTGTAAATCACCAATAATTGTATTCAGTTTCGAAGCTCTTAATATGGCCATAAAATTCACATCCATATTAAAAAAAAAATTCTGTTTTTCGTCCAAATGTCGTTTCCGTAACTCGTTACGAAATTATTTATCGATGAATGACTACTGACATTCTAACAAAGGGGACCAATAACAGCGATGGAAAAAAATGCTGAAGGTCTTCAAAGGCCTCATTATCCCCGATAATTGCAGAATGATAATTATTTTGCAAACCGAATTTGCATCTCATCACCAACGCTGAAGCGATATTTCGTTCACAATTTGCGATTTTAGTGACAGGTTGACATGAGGAGAATGCGAGGATACTAACGCTATTTGGTGTTTGGAATTAGTCTTTTCGTTTGCTTCTTTTTCGAGAAAATAGTTAGTTTCATATTTAGTAAATCTCACACGCAGACGACTATTCGTGATGAATATATATATGATATATATATATATATATATATATATATATATATATATATATATATATATATATATATATATATATATATATATATATATATATATGTGTGTGTGTGTGTGTGTGTGTATACAGACACACACACATTGTGTTAATCATACATAGCATTATTTTGCAAATGAGAAAATATGGCATTATATCACAGTAAAAGTTACTAAGCAATCATCAAGTGGAAAAGTTTTTTTTTTTTGTATTACACTGTCGTATACACCATAATATTCAACCGATCACAGATTTCAGTATGCATAAAACACTCCAGCGGGGTTTTCCTAATTGTTTGCATAGAAAAATGTGATAGTTTTCTCATTTTTTCCCATCAAGAAACCAGATCACTATGCGTTCGGGAGCAACAGTGGTAAAAGAAGCAGCTACTCAGCTTTCCAGCGGTGGAGACGGGTTGACTTCGTCAGCACAGAATCTGATTTGACAGAATTTGTATTACAGCCGAAATCAATTTTCATTTATCTTGGTTCCGCACATATGTTCATTATCAACCGAGATTTAAAGATGAGTATTTTTCATTCAGTTAATAACTTTACATTCAGTTATTAAATTTACAAATCGATATGTTTTTTTTTTTTTAGGATAGGATGTGAAAATGTTAATTAGAAGATAAAGTATATCTTATATAATAATATTCATTGAGAAAATTTTATATACTTGCATTTTTATTAATGAACATCTGACCAGTGAGAATTATACGATAAATGTATCGTTTAAATCTGGTTTTCTTGCCAAATGTCTATATCAACAACTCGTGGTAATGAGCTTATCAACAATAATATTTCTTACATTAATGTAAGTGTATAACGGAGTTTAATAATTAGCCCTTCATTTTCATATAATGCTTGAAAGTGTTTCAGCGGAAGAAATCTAATTATAAATCATAACGCTATGGTTTGCAATGGATGCTTTTTGCGTATGGAAATGTACATGCTCACTTATTACTATAGAAGTGTAGTTTCATTATTTTCATTATAGAAGCGAAACACGGGAGACGAGTTACTCTGAATTCCTTTCTTTATATTTATTTAAAACTGAACTAAAATATTTCTATTTTCGTTCGTCGGTGCTCCAGGCAAGTGGACAGTGGTTCTCTCCAGAGAACCTTTCCCATGGAGCACCCTAACCCTTTCGGCAACGACTGCCGAAATATGCAGTGCCAATAACCATAGAAATTCCATATGGCCTGTGGCCATCGCATCCCCAACTCATATGAACTAAAGCAGTAACAAAGTTTGATGACAGAGAGATGAGAGAATTCCATGCCGGGTGACGGGGTAGTATTCGCTCCCTGCTGTATTTCATATAGAACGTTTAGTTCCTGTTGCAGTTTACGATTTGGATGTTTTGTGGTATTTGTGATTTTGTATATATAGACGTGGGATTACTTGCAAAATTCCCTAGTAGTGCGTTATGGTAATTAACTGTTGTGCCTGCTGGTAAATACCGGTATGAAAGTTTTTTTTAATAATAATTATCAAAATATTATATGAGATAGAAATTGTTACATATAAATAATAATAGCTTCATCAATTATATGATGCATGTTTTAATGAAGGCAAGTTTCAAGTTGTATTTTAAAAACCAGTTAGAAAGTTTCAGAAAATTTTCAACTATAATTATTATGACCTTTTTTCTCTAATCTATTTCATTTTGCTTTCATTTCGCCTTTGTCTATACATATAAAAAAGCGGTAGGCTAGAAATTTGTCTTTTTAGAATTAGGAAATTAAAATTATTCAAATAAAGCTGTCCTAGTCAGTCTCTCTCTCTCCGTCCTTGTCAATTCTCTGAAAAATAATTAAACTCTGTTAACATTGAGAAGGTAATCGCAGATAAGATCGGAAGAGGTCACTATGAAAAATGTAGTTGTGTTCCTGTAGGCATTTAATCCTTCCTCGTCATCCAGGATCGATGGAATCTCACCGTAAGTGAAACGCCATCGAGCGGTCCCCAAGCGGTCACCATCACTCATTTCGACGCCCCATTTGTCGGGAAATGAGATCCCGACCTCATTCATTCCCTCAGAGGGCAACAGCTGGTCGCTCTGTCATTTGTCTGGTTCCTAGGGAAGACGTTTTTGGCCTTTGAAGGGTGTTTTTTTCTGTCAAGACCTGAATTGTTTACTACAAAGTACAACATATCAGTTTTTGTAACCATTGACAACGCGAAAAAAAACACTGGATAAATAAATCATTTTATAAACCAATGTCATTACACCTGCTTCATAATGTATGTATGTATGTGTATAAGAGAAACTTTAAAGATAGCCTATATTTTTATTTCATCTTATATGAAATTCTCCGTTATTGTATATGAATGTTGTATGTTTTTTATATTTTTTTAGTAACAATTTCATGAGGGAAGGAAGATTTATTTTGAACCTGTAAACAGAACCTACTTCTACACCTTCAGGATTCACATTCTTTTTTTAATCCTTACTATTTGTTTTGCTTATCGGTAATAATATTACGTAGGCCAATGTCTGTTGTACTCCATCGCACACTTGGAAAATAATCAGCAGCGTGCTTTCTAATCAGGGCCCAGGCTATCTTACCCTGGGCAGTACGACCTCAAAATCAATACTGTTTTGCTTTGCCGGCTTCCAGTTTCGGTTTAGTATTCGTAAAATTCAGTTTACCTGTTTTGCGCGCTGTGAGGTATAAATAAGCGGGCGGCAGGTGCCTGGACCTCACTTGTTATAAAAGATAATTCCTTCATCGCAAAATAAAGAATTTTTTTGGAAATGCGCGGACTCAGCCGGACTACATAACATCGATGGAAATATTTCTGTTGGCTTTTTGCCCACCAATTTTTTTTTTTTTTTATCTGCTGTGGGAAAGATGATATATCAGAGAGAAACTTTTCCCTTTTATCTTTTCGATAGTGATGGAGCGAGTGAGAAAAAGGGCTTTTGTTTTTCGGATTTATTTTTTTATTGGAACTGGCACTATCTACCAGAAATTGAGGAGAACAATAGTTTAGGTGCCCGGAACTCATACAAACAAGTAAACCTGGATATTTTTTCACGAGAATTTAGCTTTCTGTTGATTATACCGTGCGGCCACAATACAAAAAATCGAATAAAGGGAAAACATAAGTAAATGTTACATGCATTTCTTGTTTGTTTGGTCAAGTGAGTTACCGGAAAGGAAACCTCTGATTTCTAGAAGCAAATGGATATGGGAAGTAACTGAAGTTAATGGAATGCTGACTCTTGTGCCAGTCATTTAAGTGATTTTAAGTTATTTAGATAATTAAGCTCTTACTATTGAATGAGCTTTTTTTTTTTACACATGCAGTGATTTGTAATTCTTTTTAAAATGCAAAATTATAAAAGTAATTGTTCAATATCTAGCGTGCGTGTGTTTTGTGTGTGTGTGTGTGTGTGTACGTTTATTGCTAAATTGATTATTATCCTATATTATAAAAGGTATACTCATTCAATAGCTTTTCAAATAACGTCTTTCAATTATTATTTCTTAAAAGGTTAATGATTCTGTGCTTGCCGAATGCAAGAGGTGTTCTTTAAACCACGTGCAAAAGATTTGGTTGAAATGGTCACTGAAAAATAAAACGTTTCTCTAGTAATTCTCGTTTCATCAACCATGCAAGCAAAAAATTAATTTTAAATTCATGATATTATCATAATAACCATACTATGCTCTTCTCTTTATGAAAAAATCTAGAAAAATCTTGAATACCTTGACGGTGTATAATATTGTCTTTTATCAAGATAAGTAAGTCTTATCATTAATTCAAATATCATTTTGCAGAAAGCCATAAATACTCAAAGTTGGTATTAGCAATTTAAATTCGAAAAGCAGACGTTGCTGGCAGCAACGAGCAACCATCTCATATTCGGTTACTAGTTTTAGCATGCTCTCTCTCACAAACATCATTTATTATATTACTCAAAGTTAAGTTTTAGGTTAACGTAACGTAATTTCTCACTTTTGGAATTAGGTGTGTAGTCTAAATTATAATCTCTCTCTCTCTCTCTCTCTCTCTCTCTCTCTCTCTCTCTCTCTCTCTCTCTCTCTCTCTCTCTCTCTCTCTCTCTCGCGAAATGTTCATGGCTTTCGAAGCGGGAAGGTTTTCTTCTGTTTCCCAGTACAGGATTTATTTTCACCTGTGAGGCCTGTCTTGCCTGGTGTAAATATACATATTAACTTATTATTGTGAAACAGTGAACAATATGCTCATGAGAATCTAACAATTTTACTTATTCTTTATATAAGAAAAACAAGAACAATCTTTATCCGAATCATTTTAGTTTGTTTTCCCCTCAGTGTAACTTCTCAAGTCATCTATTATTCACTTGATATGTGAGAAGTCCATTTTAGTTTATTACCATATCACAAAACCTCACATTTTTCGGGTAACATAAAAAAAAAATTTATATTCAGTGTGTCAGCTTCCCCAAAATGGAAATCAAAATTTCGACCACCAGATATTTACTTTTTTTCCCCACCGTAGTTCCCTTTGATGTTTTATTTTTCCTTTCATTTTTATTTTCATGTAAAGGAGACGGAATACGAGGCCGCATGATAGGAGGATGAAGGAAATCATTTCTCCTCGTCATGAAACCTTTTATTCTGTCAAGTACGTCAAGAACGTAACCGGAATTCAGGAGTGTTATAGGATTAAAGAAAGTACTTTGACAACAACACTACAATTTTGCGTAGTTGAGTTTGCATGTTTATACGAATCGATCTATGTAAAAATGTTTATATGCAATTTAACAAGTAAATATTCATAACTATTATAAATACATGAATGTATACCCTATTCATACCTTTCCCTGTCTCCCCTCATGCACGCACAATTGACATGAATATGACGTCACTTCCTCTTTAAACTACTAAGTTATCAAGGGAATCAACACTGTAGAAACAGGATTCCATAATGTGCCGACGTTCTCTATAAAAAAAAATTCAACTTTATCCAATACATATCTTTCAGAGGCATTGCCTCTTTCCAGTAAGAGAATTGTAATAGCTCTGCGTTGAATTGGACATATCGACATCTATGACGTTGATAACAGGTAACACTGGCATACCTATTTTTGTCATGGTCAGCTATGAAGTTGGAATTTTTCTTTTTGGGTTATATTTGCCATAAATGAGAGAGAGAGAGAGAGAGAGAGAGAGAGAGAGAGAGAGAGAGAGAGAGAGAGAATTGTTGCCGTAGTCTCTCATTAGTTATTCCACGATGTTCGTCGATTCCAAAGGCATAATATGTCAAACTTTTACCTTACAAATCCTCTGTTGCTAAAGTGTATTCCATTACTGAATCGTGTGCCGGTACCTTTACAATAAATTTAACGAAAAAATTAGCTCATTATATTAGCATTAAAATGCAAATCGCATCACTTATCTCTGACGCGATAACCATATTAAGATTCCATGAGACCTTGGAACAGAAACCCTTTTCCTGACACATCCACACACGAAGTTCAAATGTCGTTCACCTTAACATAATCATAAAAGAAAATAAACAAAGTCGAATAAAGATAAATCTGCAAGGAAATAAGACACTAGTTTGTTCCTCCGAGATATTCGAAGGGGCAAAATCCTTTTTGATCTCAGAAGCAAGCCATGACCGAAGATGCTTTCAGGATGCATTAGTCAGTATCTATTTCCAGCAGCTCGAGACTGGAAATGTGGCTTCCTATTCCCCATGGAAAATGACTGCCACGGATGCTCTTACACAAATGCACAGTCGATGGAATAAAGCTGAAACTAGGGCAAGTCTCACGGAAGTCACTTTACACAGCTAGAGTTCCTTTACAATGAACAAAATATAAATATGAATATTTTTCTGACTCGTTAACTGATTGAGTTTCTATATTTTCTTATGGTACCGCGTGCAGAAAGTTCTTCGCCTAGCACACATTTAAGTATTTATAAGATGTTTGTACGGTGCCGTTACTTCTGTAGTATTTCCAAAAGCAATACGATCTTAATCCACTGCAAACTCTTTATGTTTTTATCATTTTAACCTGGGTGCTCGAAGGCCTGGCTGACAGGTATCAGATATTGGCATTTAAAGTAACTCCCAAAAATTTCCGTTCTGCTCCAATAGCTATATTTCATTCCGGGAAGAAACCATGAGACGAATGCATACGGACGCTTTGTTGAATTAATTGGAAATGGAATATAAAATGGATAAAAAAGTTGAGGATCAAAATAAAAAAGAAGTAAAAGATGATAAAATAATTTTTCATCCACTCTTGAATTCAGAAAATTCGCTAGCGTTTTGAAGTATCAAGAAATTAAATACTAAACCAGAAATAAGGAAAAGCAAACTTGACAATGGAGAAGTGGAAATCAAAACAAAATATAGGTGGTAGGAAGCAAAGAACAAAGATCCGTGAACAACGTCGTATCTTCCTTGAGTTTTATAACCAAATAAAAAGTTTTTTCCATTGATCTTCCTTCCGAAAATAAATATCAAGCGACAAGGAATCTCTTTCATGCAGTGCTTTGAAAGAATGTGAACGTTCATTGCTTTTAACAACAGAAGCAATCAAAGTGAAGGTTAAAATTTATGTTTTTTCTTATATGTTCCGCGTTCATACATTACGTACGATGAGGTTGTATGGACGATGTTTTTTCGTTTTTAGTAACTGAGACTGTGGGTACAGCTTTGGTCATGGACTCCGTCATGTTATCTACTGGAAACATAATTAATGAGAATAATAATGCACTGGGAGGTCGAACGATGAAAACATTCAAAATAGATAACTACGAAATCACTTTTCATGCTAAAAAAAAACCACGCAACATTCTAATTACCACCTTCATCATCTCCCTGACAAACATTTAATGAAAAAACAGAAAATCACTCAGGGTGTGTGGAAACTTAGTTCGTGGATGGGCCTTGCATGACACAACCTTTTCCATTCTCTCTGTAACTGCAAAAGGGACAAAGCTTTTGTGATTTACGGAGGTCTGTATGAAGCCTGCGTGATGTAACAAGGGTGGCGGTTGTGAGTGGGAAGATTGTATGAGAATAGGGGCAATTCTTTAGATATTTTTTCATTATATTTCCTAGACAGAAAGTTATATAAGGGGACACTTCTTGTTGTTCACAATCAAGATATATATGTGTATATATAAATGTGTGTGTATATATTGGTGTGTGTATGTTTGCAGTAAAAAAAAGCTAAGCAAAATTAGGAAGGTAAAAAATGAATAATGTATATATACAGTATATATATACATATATACTGTATATATATGTATATGTATATATACATATATATATATATATATATATATATATATATATATATATATATATATATATATATATATATGTATATGGGTGTGTGTATGTTTACAATAAAGAAAAGCTAAGCAAAGTTAGGAAGGTAAAAAATGAATAATGTATATATCAAGTAAGGCCAAGCGCAGTTGATGCAGAAGCCCCGAGAATATAGTTGAGCAGTAGGCAGGGCTAGCAGCTTCGTTATTCACATGATGCCGAAAACGAGAACCTATCACCTGCCGACCCCTTTATTAGAGGGTAGGGTGAAAATAAATAAGAGATGATAGGTAAAAGGATATGTGCAAGTAAAGATAGATAACTATTATACTTAAATAAACATCAAGCAAGCTAACAGCAGTTCCTACCACGAAAGCTTATAGAGGATACCGGGAGAGTTCCGAATCCTTAAAATATATAAGATTATTACAGCAGAAAAATGAAGCACGGTGTAAAGGTCAGGGCAGAAATTGAAGATTTATGAGGCTTTAACGGCTGCAAGCCCAAAAGTTATTGCGTACAGATGTCTTCTAATTCTTGTCGGAATGACTAGTTGGGCAAATAAAACAGAACTTGGATCTTCCTGGATGAGCATCAAGTGCTTATATATTAATTTGAAACTGCAACGATTTAAAGGAGGGTTGCGCATTGCTTACATTTGTTTAGCTCAGTGTTGAAATTGATTATAAATTAAATGCACCAGAGAAATAGCAGCTTTCTAGTTGCTGTAATATGCTGATGTTGTGTATTTTGAGGCGAACACTTAAAGACCACGAAATTGCTATTACTTCTCTTCCCAGTATATGTAGGACATGTTCACTTGGAATTCAGCGAACTGGCAATAAAATCTTCTTTGGACTCAAGGGAAGAGAAATTTTATGCTGTTCACAGCATCACATAAAAGGGTTCAGAATTCACCAGAAAATAGGCTGGGAGAGGTTGCGCATCAGGTGCCAAATGTACTGTAGTTTAGCATTGATTTAAACCTTTAGTTACGTCCCTTGATAAGTATTTGCCTCACCCGTTAGGGCAATTATGTGGCCCTGTATTCGACAGTGAGATGAAGGAACGTATGTGAAAACTTGATGATTGGTTGAGAAAAGGGCAGCGTTGCCTTAGCGACTTAGTTCATACCAAGAACAAACGACTGAGGAGTGGTGGGCATGTGGATTATAAGGTAATGGGCAGAAGGCCTCGAAGTGATGCCATATGGAAAATTATCTGATAAAATAAGTAATCATTTAGAAAAGGATAACTGGAGTTGAAGGAGACTGAACGAGCTAGTTACAGTTGCAAACATCAGTGACATAATTTGAGAATTTTCCATCAACATAAGAGTATATATAAGCTTAAACTAACAGTTTATAGTCGTTTTATATGATTCACGATGTTTGTCCTTAAATTGTTAAAAAATATTTTTGGAAAATGAACAATATTTCCTTTTATAGTTCCTTAATTGATATTTTCAACCTATATTAATTTTGAAACATATTAATTTAGAAACTACGGTAACATAATATTCAAATACAGAAAATAATGTTAATAATCATAAAATAAATGTTAATAAGGCTTACTGTTAATTTGAATATTAGTATTACAATCATGTCCACAGCAGTTTTATCATTACTAAATTCGTTATCGTAATCATGACCATCTTTAACCGTAAAATTCTCTCTTTTGTCTTTATGTTCTTATTGCAATAATTACAAAAGCACTCTCCTTCCTCCTACCTGTCCCTGAAGCTGCAAAATTTTAAAAGTTTCTCCGGAAGCACAGAGCAAGCAAACCTCGTGGGGACCGAAAATTTCCTCGTTAATATCCACCTGACGGGAACAGAAAATTATTTCTCCGGGAAAATTCTCTTTCCCCTAAAATCTCGTTATAGTATCAATATCGCTCCCACCATAAAAATGTGTTTTAGACCACAGCACGTGTCTTGAACCAGCACTTTTCTAGTCATATTAAAGTCTTGTCTATGAAGTTGGGCTTTCCAAAATAAACTAGTTTACCGAAATGAGCGTCAGCGATCGCCTACGAGCATACACAAGTATTCATGTATGCCTCAGTTTTCTCATATTTATGGCAACTGCGCATGTATCATTGGATATACGCTTCTCTCTCTCTCTCTCTCTCTCTCTCTCTCTCTCTCTCTCTCTCTCTCTCTCTCTCTCTCTCTCTCTCTCTCTCTCTCTCTCTCTCTATATATATATATATATATATATATATATATATATATATATATATATATATATATATATATATATATATATATTTATTTAGTTGTAGTGGAAGTAGGTTTCATTATGCGGGTATAAGCATGCCGTAAAAATATCTCATACAACGGACATTAAAAAGAGCGTTAGCGCTGTGGTTTGAAATCCGTTTAAAATAAGGCAAATTTCATTGTAATATTCAGATGCAGTAATCACTAATCCGGCGTGATTTACCTTAACAATCATTCCAAAGGTTCTCTAAAAGTAAGAAAAACCTAAACGGCCATAAGTATTTTTCTCTGTGAGAAATGATTTCTACCGACAATAACACTAAATTCCTCAAATATCCGTTTAATCGCCTAGCTATTGATTGAAGATGGCCGAGTGTCGCCGGGAAATTAATTGGGGCTTATGAAATATACGAGAGACTTCACGCTCAATAAAATGTTTACGGCCTCTATAAAACTGTTTTATGGCCAGAGTCTCCGTTTTAGGTCCAAGGCTGTTAATTGTTGCTGTCGGCCGAATACAAACGATTTTAGCCTTTGTGTCTGATAATTAGATTACATTTACCAGAGCATTCGTTAGTAAAAATGTGCAAAGGCAGATATTCATATAATTGATAAAATGGTACGTTATTAACGATGATTATCAATATGTTCATTAAAATTTATTGATTTTCTGATATGATTTATTACATTATATATACCTTTAAGCAAATACTATCTGATCGTTCGTTTTATAAGTACAAACAAAATGAAAGAGTGTATAGCAAGGAATTCAGTAGCTGTGCAGATATGCACATGCAATTCATAGTACTAATGAAAAATAAGATAAATTCGTTTGTATACATTCCTGGCATACAAAACTAGCATAATTATTTAGATTAACAAGAACTCAACGAAAGAATTACAAGTTTTCTACAAAACACACACACAAACAATACACACAAACACACACACACACACACACACACATATATATATATATATATATATATATATATATATATATATATATATATATATGTGTGTGTGTATATATATATATATATATATATGTATGTGTGTGTGTGTATATATAAGAAATGACACTTATCTATCTTGGAGAAACTTACTTGGAAGCTCGTGCATCTCAATTAGTCCTTACATCTAACTGGTCTGTTTTGCATAAGAATTTACGTTTCTTTTAACAAATTTTACCGGTAACTGCTTTCCTACTTAGCTCGTCAACAGGATTGTCTACAGGGTTCTTAATAAGAGTTTTGCACTAGCGATAATAAAATAAATGTTCCTAAGCTTCCCTTTTATGCCCGATTCCCATATTTGCACAATGATTCCTTTAGGGCCGAATTTACTAACATTGTACAAAAATACTTTGGTGCATTAAATGGTAAACTTATTCCTATTAACCCACTCACAGTTGGCTCCTTGTTTCGATTTAAAGATCGTTTATGCCCCCTCATGTCCTCTGGTGTATTGTACCAGTATTCTTGTCCCAGATGTAGTCTGGGAACTTGAGTGGGTTCTTCTCAGAGGATGATGAGGGTTCGCATAGACTGCCACAAGGGAGTTAGTTCCCGTACTGGATGTTCACTGTCAAATCCTAAACAGTCCAGTATACGTTAACATAGCAAAAAATGTAAAGTTCCATTAAACATGAAGATTTTATTATTGTGGGTCAAAACTCCAGCCCAAATGAATTATTGATCCTGGAGAGTCTCTTCATCAAACAACTTGTTCCGCAGTTGAACACCCAGTCCACCTCCACCACCTTGTTACTTTCTTAACTTGTTATTTTTGTGTACATTCTTTTAGTTTTTGCTTATTTCTTGCCATGGTAGGTCGTTCCCCAGTGTTCCTCAAATATTTCTTAACTTTGCAATGTAATTTTTTATTTTGTATTTTTACCTGAACTTTTAATCAACATGTATGCTTTTCATTTCTTGTGTAATTCTGTCATTCTTTAGTGTACTTTTATGTATGTGTGAAGTTTTGGTTTTCATTTTAATTAGTGTATAAATGATTTTTTAGACAACCAGCAAATTCATATAATTTATTTTGGTGATTATTTATTGTACAGAACCCTGAGGATGCATTGAGCTGAATGCGAAACACGTTGGAATAAATTGTAATATTTCGCCATGTTTGTTCCTGCCTATGCTCCTGTCCAATATACAGTATATATATACGTATATATATATATATATATATATATATATATATATATATATATATATATATATATATATATATATATATATATATATATATATATATATATATATATATATATATATATATATGTGTGTGTGTGTGTATATATATATATATATGTATGTATGTATGTATATGTATATATATATATATATATATATATATATATATATATATATATATATATATATGTGTGTGTGTGTGTGTGTGTGTGTGTTTGTATGTGTGTGTGTGTGGGTATGTTTTTCTTTCAAAGCCAAACATGTGTTAAAGGCTAGATGCCTGAAGTTAATGCAATCTCGGGCATCCATTTTCCTTAGTAATACGATGATGCTTTCGGAGGACATCCTCAGGTTTCAGGTAATGAGTTTCATCAGGAGGAAGACGTTCAAGAGGTTAAGCGAAGCGTGATGGCTTCTGGATTCCTGCCTGACCGCAGGATTTAAAGAGAGAGATTGGGTTAACGGATGTCTTAATTAAGGGGTCCCATATCTCAGGAAGAGTTATGGCCGAAGAGAATTGAGACTGGGTACGGAGATCTCGGCTGGGATGGCCTGTCACTTCTGTTATCTGAAAGTAATTAGAGAGAGAGAGAGAGAGAGAGAGAGAGAGAGAGAGAGAGAGAGAGAGAGAGAGAGTCTCATTTCATAAAGAAGTCATAACTGTTCAACTGTAGAGACAATTACCAAGGTGGAATTAGTTATCCTAAAGCAACATTTTAAACGTAATTAACATCAAATTGTGATCATTTTAGATTTATAGCCCGGCAAATCTTTTTCATTCGACGCTCATTCATATTCCTTTGTATTTTACTTGAAGCAAAGGTAACGCATCCTTTGATTCCTAATATTCCCGTACTGAACATTCTAAATGTAATACTTATTAATCTGAATGATCCATAATCGTAGAAACGATTTCCTACTTTAAATTCTTTTGGCGATTTCGCTGACAACTACTCGTGATAAAGCACGAAGATACTTCATGATTTTCCAATACCTGGAAGTGACGTTTGATAATGAGATGTTTAGAATGAATATAAGGATTTAACGTTGATGTATTTCACAAGCGAATATAATTTCGGTACCGTAATTCCTCCTTAACCTCTTAAAACTAAAATGTGTTAAGCAGACCATATTCAATATTTACGAGGTTGTATACGAAATAAAATGTTGCTTGTGACAATGCTTCCATTTCTTCCTTCTTGATTTCAGATTTTTAAAATGTCTGATCGACAGAACAAGAAAAGCTGATATCTCTACTCGAATTTCTCTTCAGAAAGACTGGATATTCATGAAGCAAGCCATTAAACATGGTTTTATGTGGCATTCCATTTTATACTTTCTGGTTATATAACACTATAATATTGATCTTGACATTACTCTAAATATTTATGACATTTTAATGCTTACTTGGGATGGCGTAGCAATATAAGACTTTGAGTTACGTGAGAACAGTTTCCGTGACATGAGTTAAGGTTTTACAGATTAATTTCATATATTTATTTCGTTTTCTTAAGTCATTCCTTTGCTACACAAAGTTTAAGGGTAAATTTATTTCCATTTTTTCCTTCAGCAACATAGCTGGAATAAACTTAGAGTCCTGAAAACGTTGATGTGTATTTTCAAGTCATAATACAATTCCAAATTCCTGAGGATCACTCGCACGTAATCCTCTTTATTCCAGAATCTCATTTGTCTAAGATAGGTAATAAAGCCAATCATTTGCTGCATTTCCATTATTAAATCAATGCAAGTAATTGTAGTGAAATAATTATTGTATTTACGAGCTATACCGTAAATGTTAAAACAAGAATTGAAAGGTGTTTTTTTTCAAAATTGTACGTTTTATGCGAGACCCTGAAGTGGACAGCCTTTCAAAAAACTAATTTATGGTAAGTTACTTGATAATTCACTTTCTGCTAATGATGTCGATAGTTTCGGAAAATTCTTCATACGAATCTTCTCAAGTTTACAGTGAGTTTGATTTCATTATTGTTATTTTTAACAATATATCTGCTAGAGACTAAGCTAATATTTTTGTAATATTCTTAAATGAAATTAATATGATAGCTAAAATTTCTATCTATAAGCGCATAGATCTTTTGATACAAAAAATCCATCGTTACTCAGAATTAACCCATAAAAATACTCTTCATTTTACGAAATTCTTGTATTCTCTATCGATATATGAGAGAGCATACTAAATTGAATTTAGGTCTCCGGAGTAATTTAGACCGAATCTCATCATCTTAATGATACTCTGACAC
>NC_089781.1:14497880-14502880 GCF_040412425.1 Macrobrachium rosenbergii
ATCCTCTCAGGCCCTATTCCTTTGTTTTTATCTAAAATTTTCCAGCAATTCTGGATCAAGCTAGAACAGAAATATCTGGGTAAAGCAGAATACGTTTTAGCAATAATTACCTTAAATGAACCTAATTTCGGATTGGGCCCTTATCCAAGTGGCTGTAACAGAGATTACGTGTGATTAGGAATACGATATCGACTCTACATCAGTGTTTAATCGGTTCCAGTGCTTACCGTAATCATTCGACGGTGTTTCGAAGCGCAGATGCTTCGGTGCGAAATAATTTTTTTTCCGAACTAGGGCATTATTAATTAAAAGGTTTCTTATTAAGTCTGTATATCATATCTCAGAAAAATAAAATCTTGGTGAACTTGCAAACCAGACATCCGGTTACGTCTTAAGAAACCCATTATGATGGACAATCACGCTTGGAAAGAAAATGACTGAAGAGTCTTTTAAGTGTGCCCAAATGTGTACTTTAGTTGACCTAGTTTCTGTATACTGTATGTGTTTGTGTATATGATGTGTGTTTTAGAGAGAGAGGAATGGCAGCGATTCATGAACCTTTCTCTTTCTTCTTTCCCTCACTTAATCTCCATATCTTCCTTCTCTCAATAAAATGCCAAGATATGTGCGTGTAAAAGATTTGTGTAAGGCTTTTTAAGTAGAATTTTGTGTAATGATTATAACTCAAAATAAGCTCACTTACTATGGAGATTTACTACACATAAATATAGTCAATATCTATCGAATTATGAATGGTAACTTTTAACATTTTGTTCCCTTTGAACAATTACTCATAACGTTCATCTAACTGACAGTCATAAACATTACTAAATATTACGTGTCATGCATTGATAAACCTTTCCTGAGGGGACTTAGATAAATGGTGACCAAATGTTGTTAGCACCTGTTATCAGTTTTATTTATCAATTTCTGAATATTAATATTGGATGATATATTTTTTACTTATCCGAACGCGATATCGAGAGTCCTCGAAACATAGAAAAAACAATAAAGTGTATCAGCATAGAATTGATGACGCCATGGCAACTGCCCCATTCAATTTCCATGTATATTTGACGACTAGTTTGCAAAGGATCAGGCATGGAGACAAAAAACCATACTTCAATATAGTTCAATATATATCGCAAACGGTTGCTCACCTACAGTATTCTTACTTCTTTGATTTATAAATTAATTATTCAGTGACCATGCTCCATATTTCTTTTGATGTCTTGAGCTGTGGATCATCTATTGATCTTGATAAAGAAGGCATTAGTAAGCCAAAAGCTCATCCGTATACACTTTTAACAAATGGAAACAAGACACTCTTAATACACGTTTAATAATCTTCTGTTGATCATGAACGACCGTTTGAAGTGACCAGGTACAATTCTCTGACATGCAGTACATGTTGATGAAAGTGTTTTCTCTTTAATTAGGATTCCTACCTCCAACTGATTTAGGTTGTAGGCAAAGAAATAAAGGAAGAACATTTGGGACTGTCCACATAAATAATAACACTGCCCCAACCATGAATACTGTAATAAGCTGAATGCTTTAAAGTATACACGTAAGTTCAAGTACATATACAGTGTGAATGGATTGTTTCCTCATCATTAACAAAACCTTGTCCGTAGTAATTTGGTGTTTATGTTTGCCTAACACATCAAGAAACCAAAGTTCAGTCCAATGGAGGGAAGGTCCTGGGAATTTTTACTGTAAATTTCAGTGCTACCCTTTTGCCTTTGCCCGGGAATTAGGTACCTGGCCAACTGTGTGCTTATGATTATATATATATATATATATATATATATATATATATATATATATATATATATATATATATATATATATATATATATATATATACTACTAAAAGGACCTCATTCAAACTGGATGGTACGGATACTTTGATAATGGGGACTGTTTGTCCAAGAAAGCTTGTAACTTTTTCAGAATAAATACTCCATTAGATACCATCCAGTTTGAATGAGGTCCTTTTAGTAATTCTACTAATGCACAGAACAATTGTGTATGTGATAAAGTTAATATGTATATATATATATATATATATATATATATATATATATATATATATATATATATATATATATATATATATATATATATATATATATATATGTATGTATATATATATATATATATATATATATATGTGTGTGTGTATATGTGCATATAGTATGTATGTACACACATATAATATATACACACACACACACACACACATATATATATATATATATATATATATATATATATATATATATATATTACTAAAAGGACCTCATTCAAACTGGATGGTATCAAATGGAGTATTTATTCAGAATGAGGTCCTTTTAGTAATTCTACTAATGCACAGAACAATTATGAAATTGATAAAGTTAATATATATATTATATATATATATATATATATATATATATATATATATATATATATATATATAATATATATATAATAATATAATATAAACACTAGATAATGTTACTGCATAAAGCATCGGAACTGGATCACTGAAAGTGAAATGTGCAATCTTCAAATGATACTGATCAGTCAGTATGTAAGAACAATGACAGGAAAAATCTTATACAACACAGTTAAACAGAGAGAGAGAGAGAGAGAGAGAGAGAGAGAGAGAGAGAGAGAGAGAGAGAAGATCTGATTGCGGCTGTTGTATCTATTGGGATGTTATCACTGTTCTTCAGACTATAGTTCAGAATCAGGTAAAAGCTTCTTCTGTATTTCCGATCCAGAAGGCCTGGTAAGCGTCTTTTAGAATATATCGACTCTGAGATGAAGTTTTATTCCTGACTGAAATATGTTTCGTAAATTCAAAATTGCTCTTGCAATTCACATATGAGCAGGCAGGGCAATTAACGTACCTTGCGATGAATTCAAACAGCAATATCCAAGTCCCTTTGCATCGCTTCGAAGTATGGAAAATAAAAAAGCTCACTCAGCAATAGATCAACTGGAACGCCGTTTACTGCGAATATTGGAATCAAATATTCACAAGATTATTACTCATAAGTGGGGATACTGTATAATTTCAAAACCCAATTCTTCCCATCTCTTTAAAAATGATAAATTATCAGATTTCAGTACCCAATAATATTTTTTTTTCACTTTCTCTTCGCATTTCTCTCCTCGGAATATCTGTCACTGTATCTTTCAGCGACCTCTCCAGAGATCAATCTTAAATAACCTGTCTCCAGAAGCCATGATTTCCATTTTGGTATTCGTAGGATATATTAAGTTCAGATAGGATAATTCCACTATGTTAGTCCCTTTCTAATCCATTATGTCCTCATAATAACTTTGTGATAATATTTTTCAATTATTCACCTACCCAGTTTCAGAGAATAGAACGTCTGGTATATTGACAAATTATGATAAGCAGATGGAAAGTGTATAGCAACGTATGTAAATGAAATATTCATAATCTGACTAAATCAACTACATATCCTATCCCATCTGCAAATCTTCTGTCCATAGATCATACATAAGAATGCTATTTTTTATTGAAGTGAAAGATATTTCCATTGACAAGATGAACTTTCATTTGGTAAACCACGTTATAAGATTTTAAAAATGTTTGTTTCTAAATAATCTTGTAGTGAAGTCCTTTATTTCAATTGTCAATATTTGCTCAACCTCTCAGTTGTTTAGTAACATATACCTACTCAAAAACACTTCAGATACCTATAATTAAAACAAACTATTGAACAAACGATACTTGTGTTTTAGTTTTCATGAAAAATTTATTTTATTTTTTAGCAATAACATTATTTTATTCCAGATAGGGACCGGCTGACCATACCATGGCAATTAGGGTAAGTATGTTAGATCATCCTTAAATAGATCATATTTTATGAGTGTCTGATCAGATTTCAATTTTATCGTAATCAGAGCAGGTGATATTACCTTCGGTATCAGTTTACTAATACCATTTATCATAGCTCTAAAATTTCATATGTTTACCTGCAGGAGTCATATTTAGGACATTTCATATTCAGTAGGAAGATATAGACCGAAAATACATATTTTATGGGAATAAAAGGCTTAAAATAAGGTACTATTAAGCAAAGAATTATTAACGGAGGGAGGCAACGTTGAAGCGAGGTAAAATTTCATAGTTAGAATATAAAAAGAATTTGAAACATGCACGAACTGAATAAGCGTTTTCCATCTTTTTCATTTTATTAAAATCTGCTATGAAACTGAGGAGTTGCCAACCTTTTTATAGAATAAAAACAATGCACTTACACACTGCTCAGTAACATTATATCTAAAGCGGGGGAACTGCGCTCCTGAAAAGTTTTTGGGTTTTACTGTAACTTGACCGTGGTCCTTAATTACATCGTGACGAAAAAATTAAATTACATTTTCAGTTTTATGTTGTTTCTTGCAGTACATGTATAAACAACCACATACATCCTTATTCAGCGAAGATTAGAATTTCTTATTTTCACGGGGAAAACATTTTTAATTAAAACTTTACCGCAAACGGAGCGAATATTTAACCTTTTTGAAATAATGGCATAAAAATTCTTTTACAAAGATAACCCGTCTTTTTCCCGAGAGACGAATGTTCGACATTTTCCTGCCTCAGAATATCGAGCAAGGAATGATCTGTGGGAACAGGGACAAAGGGAATGGAACCTTTTATTCCAGTAACGAAGAGGAACTTCCGCCGTTTTGTAGAGTTTTTATTTCATTATCTGACGACTTTTAATCTGTGCATTATCTGTCTATTACTTTTGGTATTATTTACTTGAAGAAACGAATCAGTAACTCGTCCGTAACAAATTAATAAAGTATGAGAGACTGCTGACATAGAAGTAAATAGTCTTAATAGTCGTATAGTCATACCAATGATGTATGAAACCCCAAAAGCAATAAGGATATACATAGCGATAGGTTATTACTGATACATATTAGGGTACATCAAGGGAAATAATAGTTAATATTAAAAACAG
>NC_089781.1:14505380-14507880 GCF_040412425.1 Macrobrachium rosenbergii
GAGGTGCTGGAAAGTGGAGAGGAATTATGGTAAAAAAAAAATATATATATATATATATATATATATATATATATATATATATAATATATATATATACGTGTGTGTATATATATATATATGTATATATATGTATATATAAATTTACAAGTGTGGCCAGCAAGGTGATATCTATCTCTTAACTAAGTTCTAAGTGCAGCTAACTAGTGGGGGCCACATATGTAAAACAAATTAGTTGAGTCAATTTAACATTAAATTCATTGGAAGTTAAGGGATAATCAAGGTTTCACTTAATAGATTATAATTACACAAATCAGTAGAAATGTACACAGGAGCTTAACCACCAGCTCCGTGGTACTGTAATTACATTGATATACAAAGCCAAATCAAATATGATCTGAGAACCTCTAAACATAGATTAAGATTAAACAGGATCTTCCAGCGTATAACGATAAGTAAATATGTCTTCAGATGTCAAATCTGGAAGGAATCTTCTCAAAGTCAGAAGATGAGGGAAAGGCACCGTGGAAGCAGGTTAACAAACAGCACACGATCACCTATTTGCTATAACAAATAACAAGTTCCGTTTGGGAATGCTGAAGGCTGAGAGGGAGAATCATTCAAAGAACAATAAAATGCAAATTGGATAAGCACTTATGCTTTACATTACACAAGTAAAATTAAACCACTTCGCTTAGGCTCCTAAGGAGATTGCAAGGGAGTGAATAGCAACGAGAAATATAGTAAAAGAATGTGCGTCGAAACAATTCAGATTCCAACCGTACCTTTGTCCTAGGAACGAGACGTCTTGATGATAAGGCCAGAATTTTATTTTAATACTAGGGATCATTGGTTGATTGGATCCACAGGCTCACTTTTTGCTGTCTGCAGATCCAACCCACCAATGATCACTTGTGGGAGAGACAGAGGGAGGTCAGAGGACCAACCAACAAGAATTCAGCTTTGGATGCTGGCTCGCTGCAATCTGCCTTGCATGACCCTTGACCTCTCTTTATATGCTGTCACTCTTCCGCCTTCCCCGTCTTGGGCCAAGCTGGGCGATTACCATTAGATTTTGCCGGCTTCGCTAGCGTCTGTTGGCAGGCTGGATCGCAGGTGTGGCTGAAACATAGAAATCAAGACAGCACAAAGGAGGACAAAAGGACGTACAATAGAGGGACATTAAGGATGAGAGAGGCGGAGTTACTAGCGCGATGCTGTAGCGAATTGCTAATTGGCAGGGAGTATTTTCACAACTTCTGTTTTTCCCACTTGTGTGGTCCCGATTGAACTACACAATTTTTACTTTGGTTTTAAGTCATGGAGCTTGTACATGCATTAATAGTCAATGAATACTCGTTACAATATATATATATATATATATATATATATATATATATATATATATATATATATATATATATATATGCATGCACCTATCTATCTATATATATATATATATATATATATATATATATATATATATATATATATATATATATATATATATATGTATATATACATGTATAATATATATACATACATATATATAAGGTAAATCTCCATTAACAGTTGGAGTAAGAAAATTATAAATAGGTTGACCTTCTTTTATTTAATGAAGGTTTAAAGCAGCGTTGAATAATTATAAGGAGGTTTTGGAATACAGGCCAAAAAAATATAAATTAAATAAAAAGCACTTTGTTACACACACACACACACACACACACACACACACACACACACACACACACACATACACATATATATATATATATATATATATATATATATATATATATATATATATATATATATATATATATATACATATATATATATATATATATATATATATATATATATATATACATATACAGTATATATATATATATATATATATATATATATATATATATATATATATATATATATATACATACATATATACAGTATATATATATATATATATATATATATATATATATATATATATATATATATATATATATATATATATGTATATATATATGTGTAAAAAGTGTATGTCTGTGTTACAAAGTGCTTTTATTCAATTTATATTTTTAGCCTGTATTCCAAAACCTCCTTAATAATTATTCAACGCTGTTTTAAACCTTAATTAAATAAAAGAAGGTCAACCTATTTATAATTTTCTTATCCCAACCGTTAATGGAGATTTACCTTCCACCTTCCCCTAAACCTCCCTCAAAACAGGCTACCGGCAGGACGTAACATTCCCCTCCTCTTCCTCGTCCTGTTGAAAACCATATAAATAAAGCGTAATTCGGGCAAATAGATTTAGTTTCGGAGGTGTCTCCATTCCAACAGGACGCAGCCGAAAAAACGGTCTCTCCTTTGGCAGGAAAAGCGACTAGTCCCCAATTCCGGAGACGATCGCTGTAGGGGAAGGAAAGATATGCTGGGAGGATGGCCTAACATTTCATTGGCGTCCGGAACGCAGAATATTTTGTCTTTTTCTTTACAA
>NC_089781.1:14512880-14530380 GCF_040412425.1 Macrobrachium rosenbergii
CCATTTGTATAATGGATTTCTCTCTCTCTCTCTCTCTCTCTCTCTCTCTCTCTCTCTCTCTCTCTCTCTCTCTCTCTCTCTCTCTCTCTCTCTGAATGTGAACTTCATCAGCGAATGATTTTCAGTTAGATGTGAAGTTCAACTTTTGTTGTTATTTTCATAATTTAGGAACTAAATGAAAGGGGCAACTTTTTTTTTTTTTTTACATAAAATCTGTCTAATGTACAAAATAAGAAGTATATTTAGATTTTCAGGAGTACGAAAGCAGACAGGCTTTTATTTTAGGAAGAATTTTTTTTAGGCTAGAATTTTCCATGCAATCCATCGGGGAAATTCATGTCAAATTTTTAAAGGCTTTCCGGGCGAAAGAACCAAAGACTCTTTATAATAGAAATCCTTTCAAAGGAACGCTAATAATTGCGCTCATTCTTTCCATAAAAGGTTCGGCTCCATTTGACATTTTATTTTCCTATGGATACTTATTATAAAATTCTTTTGGCATTCGTTGTTTAAAAGCAGTCATAGATTAGAAATAACTTTGTGTAGTTGATCATATATTTTACATACTATGAAATCACAAGAGGAAGCACGTGATTTTGTGTATTAGCTGAAGCCGGCACTCTGTCGTTTCGTTTTGAACTTTCCCAGTGGCTTCAACTAACAATATATTTTACATATGTTGATGTCTTATTCAAAGGGCTTTAGTGCTTAGTATATTCAGATAAATAATTCATGGGGAAAAGAAAAAACTCGTTAAATTGATTTCGTTTCTGATTGATAATGGCTTTATGAAAACAATGTGTTTTAATTTTACGAAAGCTCTTTATTATTAAGATAGTGTAATTGTTGCTTCGATATAAAGTGATAATGTATGGAATGTATCATTCATGCAAATAGTAGCCATATTCGGTATAGGAACCTATATATCATTCTAGAAGCTTCCTGACAAGGAGCAATGAAACCTATTCCTACTTTCAGTTCGCTTGAATTTTCATATAGTATTCCTATATTAGGAACGAATGTCCAATCTGGTTACTCCTCTTTACCGTGATTCCTGAGCTCAGTAGTCAAGAGTATTCTGTTTCAAGGTATATGCATTCCACTCTTTAGCTTCAAAATTGCTTAGAAGAAAGACTTCTTAATGGTACTCTTCAAGTAAAAACAGGGATTTTGTTACTTACATTTTGTAGTGAAGATTATATATACAGTATATATATATATATATATATATATATATATATATATATATATATATATATATATATATATATATATATATATATATATATATATATATATATATCTTCACTGAAAATATACATATATATATATATATATATATATATATATATATATATATATATATATATATTATATATATTTCTTATTTTGGAAAACATTTTTATAGCGTATATATATATTTTTTCTGTCTGGTTTGAGTCCAGTCAGTGAAATGAAGTATCTTTAAGTCATATTTACTGACGAAACAAATGAGAAAAACTCGTATTTCAAGATTTGAAAATCATCAGCTGCATATTAAAAGTATACGATAAAGTTTTATGTTCGTGCTTGAGCTTGCGTTAGAGAGAGAGAGAGAGAGAGAGAGAGAGAGAGAGAGAGAGAGAGAGAGAGAGAGAGTAGGACACAAACCTTAACTTTCTCCGTTTATTTAAAAAAAATATCAAGCTTCAAGGTCGCCGGTTCACTTTTTTTATGTCTGCTTGGCGTCGCTACAGATGAAATTTGTTAATTGCGCTCCGTAAATAAGTGATCACTAGTCAGTAGATCATTCAGATTCAACCATCTTTCTCCCGTAATTGATGAGACTCGGTTCGAAGTTCGTGGGCAGAAAGGAGGTAGTTTTCATTGCCTTTTCGGATTCTTGTTGTATGTTAGTTGAAATCGTACCCAAAGCAGTTTGAATATCGAGAGGTTCAGAGTTCATATGACTGTATATTTTATTTAGATAAATGTGATGAATGCGACGAATAGATCATTGTTTTCATAGCAGCTAGGAAACTGTTCTGGTTGATAGGGGCTCTTATAGTGTGCGCATACGCACTTTATGTCCCGTGGTCTTTGTGCGTGTGAGTAATTTTTGAAAATCAGCCGTTCAGACGACTAATATTTTGCCCTTGAAGCTCTCTTCAAATCGAAAACTAATTTCGTTATCATCCCATGATTTACTCAGGTCCCTGGGTAGAAAAATGGACACCAATTCGCTTGTAGGTTCGCCAATAAATATTGATCAATTTCCAACCTGTAAAGCAAAGCAGGTCATTACTGTAATGACAGAGGCCACCTGCTAATGTAATGAAGTGGTGAGATTGTACCAAAGCAACTTTGATCAAACTGATGGAACGATATCCGGGGTAGAGGTTAAAGTCACCATACGATTTGCCTTTCATTCCCTAATCAGGCTAATGGCTGTTTACGTAGGCGCAGAACCACCTTTCACTCTGTGATTTCTGAAATATTTTTGACGATTTTTTCCATCAATTTTGACTGAAAGTGGAGATCATGGAAAAGACAAACTATCATTCTCATAGCAACAGTAGTTATTCATTACGTTTTATATACTCTACCAATAATGGTTTGATTTGCATACATTAAAGTGTATACAGTTTCACTGAACTGTTTCTTATTTCATTTTTCAATATATTTTTTTACCTATTTTGAAACACTGTGATCCATCAAGATTCATTGTATTTTTCATCTTGATCTTTAGCCTTAAATACTGCTCCAGTGTGTGTGTGTGTGTGTGTGTGTGTGTGTTTACTTCTCTGCATCCTGAGGTCCACTCTTTAACAACTGACAAAATTTTAGCCCTCCATTTTAATGTTCCAAATAATTAACCAAACTTAGAATTTTATTGCATGTGGCAAATACATTTTGAGTTATTTTTATTGCAAGTTGAATGATATTTAAATGAAATTTCCTAAAACAGTTTTCCACTCACATTCTCGTTTATAGCTTTACTAAGATATGTAGCTAGCCAGTAATACACATAAATAGTGTATTCATGCTCAAAGTCCTTTATCTTTGAATGCTTCTACATGGACGACATCTTTCTCTTAGATTTGCAAAATAAAAACAAACAGCCGTATTAATTCCAAGAGTATGTTCACTCACGAAAAGGATCCCATTGTTGTGGTATTCGTCATGAAAATATTCCTCTTAATTAGATGTGATGTTCTTGAAGTTCTCCGAAAACTTTGAAGTAAATTAGTTACATTGCTTCTTAAGTATTCATGAAACTATTCAAGCTAATTAGTTGTGTTGTTTTCGTTGTACTCATGAAACCATTCAAGGTTAATGTTATTAGTTTTGTCACTTCTGCATTCTCCAAAAATATTAGCTGTGCTACTTTTCGGATCGTTGTCAGTAATTTGTTTTGTTTGTGGAATATTAAAATAAAATAAACTTAACAGCTACATATTTTGTGAAATTAATTAGTTTTATTGTTTTAAAAGTCCTCATTAACATAGCTGTTTTTAAAGTCCTCATGAAATCCTGTAAATTAATTAGTTATTATTTTATGAAACCCTGTATGTCGTTAGTTGTGTTGTGTCTAAAGTCCCCATGAGATCCCTTAGGTTAAGTAGTTGTTTTGTTCACGAAGTCCCTGTGGAACCATATGGGTTATTAAATTGTGGTTGTGTTCTTAGTGGGTCTATGTAAAACCACTTAAGTTTGTTCCTTGTGGTGTGTGGGGACACCTGCGGTGCGACTTGATTCGATTAAAATTTGTTTGACGTCCTTTATCTTCTCTCGGTCTATGAGACATTTTTGTACACGTTAAGGAAAACCGTGTGTAACCAAATAAAGATGGAGCGAACGAACATTTCAAAACGACACTTATTACCTTCGAAGATTAACGTGCTGAAGATTTGCAACAGTCTGCTAAGTTAGTCTATATGTCGAAACTTCATTCCATTCCACGTTAAGAATAACTAACCATTTACTGAAAAATCGTCGGATATTATCTTTTTATTTTTTTCAATGTACATAGATAATTTTAGTAATAACCAATTTACTTATTTTTTTATAAGATTTTGTTACTTTTAAATCCGTAACAAAATAGTGAAAACTAAACCTCACGTAAATACTCCACCCTAAAGTTGATCCAGCCTCGGAAGAGTGCTCTTCAAAATAAGGGTAGGAAGTCTAATAAGATCCAGAGGTCTCGTAACCTCCTCGTTAGGAGGCGTAAGTACCTCTCTTGATGACCTTAATTTATGTTTAGTCAAATTGGACTCGCGATGACGTCGATTATTCTCCATGATAAATTCTCTCTCTCTCTCTCTCTCTCTCTCTCTCTCTCTCTCTCTCTCTCTCTCTCTCTCTCTCTCTCTCTCTCTCTCTCTCAATGACCTCTGCCTCAGGAGTTAATTCGAGGCAGCCAAGACATCAGGAGGAATGCTGTCTCTTGCCAGTAGCTGTTTATTGTGGCTGAATAAATTTTTTTTGTGTGGGGGGGGGGGCGATTTTCCAAGTCACATTTCATTTAGGTTCATTGGAAAATTTCTTAAACATATTCGCTGTACTAAATGTGTAATTTGTTCGTCATTCAAACGTCGTTAGTTTTGGTTTTGATCACAAACTTTTAATCATTATACGATTCATCCATTAAAAGATTTTTTTCTCAGGAAAATATAGTACTTATGTCCCAAACCTATCCTGGGGAAAAAAAGCCCAGTAGGGGGTTAGTGCCGTCAGTGCAAACTCACGCAGCGCACTGTAGGCATTACTTAAGGTTCGTTGCAGCGTCCCTTCGGCCCCTAGCTTTTATTCCTTTTATTGTACCTCCGTTCATATTCTCTTTCTTCCATCTTGCTATCCAACCTCTCTTAACATTTGTTTCATATGCAACTGCGAGGTTTTCCTCCTGTTACACCTTTCAAACCTTTCTACTCCCAGTTTCCGTTTCAGCGCTGAGTGACCTCATAGGTCCCAGCGCTTGGCATTGGCCGAAATTCTACATCAATTTCCGTTCCTATCCTGGTAAAACGACCCATCCCCTGTTAAAATAGAGGAATTTTCTTTATCAAACTTTTTCGCTAACAACCTTTGTATAAAAAACAGTTTTTCTATTCGAAATCCGATATTTTTTTTTTATTCACTACAACTCGAATACTGAAGGCAACAGATTTTATCTTTGAAGACATGACCGTACACATCTAAACATTAAAATAATACTCATCCAGTTATCCATAAATGCATAGCCATTCGTTTAGCCCTTAGATTTTAGATCAGAAGTCAATAGAGTGCTGAAATTTTATAAAGCAAATCAAGTGAATATTTTTATGCTTTGACATTTTCTTCCACTTTCTTGCGGAACTTGGACCATGTATCAAAGGAAGCGTTTCTTATATTTTCTTGTTTTGCCACTGAAACGGAGGATAGCAGCATATTCTTCAGGAACAAGAAGGATATCGTTTCATGTTAATTGGAGATGTTTGCTGGGTTGTAATCACAATGACGCAGATACACGTTACTAATAAAAGGGAATGGTAAGCAGCTGATATACTGACGAACGAATAAACCTTATATCACACACACACATATATATATATATATATATATATATATATATATATATATATATATATATATATATATATATATATATATATATATATATATGTGTGTGTGTGTGTGTGTGTGTGTAGACATATATATATATATATATATATATATATATATATATATATATATATATATATATATATATATATATATATATATATATATATACAGTATATGTGTAGTTTTTATTATATTTATAAGTAAAGGCCACTATCGTTCATGGATATCTACAATGATGTAAAATGCGTAGCGACCTTAACTAAAATTTTGCCTCACAAAACAGATTAGGTTAGATAAATTAGCATGTCGAGTGACGCAACACCATAAAAAATTACAATTCGGAGTAGTCAGCAACCCAGTAAAAAAGATTTGCCAAAATGTCCTTATCAACCGACTTTGACCTAACTCTACAATAACAATAACAGAACGATCCCTTTAAATCACTCCCGAGCTCAGGGAAAACTCGTTAATGAATCATCACAGGTGAAAATTTCAGCTGGGGGGAACGAGGCCGTGTTCTGCTACAATTTCGAAAACGCTGAGCAGCTTTGGCTTTGGTCCGCGTCTAATCAGATTAAGCCTTCATCGAAAATGGATGGCGATTCTATATTTTGAGACTTGAATATTGTGTGCACAAAGCCTTGGTACGATCATTATTTTGAAATTCTGTTCAAGATTCTGAACGTCGTTTCCGTTCGGATGTATTTTCGGACACGGCCCATTGTCATTTTTTTTTTTTTTTATAATTATGGGTTATCTTTTTTTCAGAGCCAAATAATTTTTACTTTCAAAAGTTAAATGTATATAACCATATATTAAAACAAATGTGTTTTACTCGCGTGAATGGAGTTAGGTAAGAGCAGAAGGCCATTTTATTTCGACCTTGATTCCAAGGTTGTATTATAAGGAATTATTGTTGTAATTATTTTTGATGTAGCTCTCTGAAATAATATTAAGTAATTAAAAATAAAGCGCTCTTTGATACATGCATTTTTAAAATCGACGATGAACCAAAAATATAATAAAGTAATGGGAAGTTTTTAACTCGGTCAGTTGACGCAATAACACAATCAAAGCTTAAACTGTAACTGTGTATGTAACGCATTCATATTGGAAACTAATATTGACATTAAGTTTTGTCGCTCAGTTTGTTACTAATACAAATAGGAACTCTAAAAGACGGATGATTAAATTTTTTCGATATCTTCCATGATGTATGTATATATACAGTATATTTATATGAGTGTGTGTGTTTGTGTCTGTGTGTGTATATGTTTGTGTGCATGTATTTATGTGGTTTCCTTAACGCAATGTATACTGATCCTTTGCAGTATGAGTATGGATACTCCAATACATATTCATACACACGCTTCTCTCCATGTTCTGTAAAAAAAAAAAAAAAAAACTTGAATAACCTCGCATCAGCCGTAACTATGCAAGCATGAGAACCAAAATCAACACATTCATTGAGGCTAAAATCAACATACACACACACACACACACACACACGGCAATGAACGGAAAACTCGAGGAATGTAAATTTGGCAACATGCAAATACCCTCCACGCGTAATCGAGTTAACACCTGCAGCAAAATATTTGATTCTTTCGCCATGAGAATGGAGTGTGAGTTACAGAGAAAGATTTATGAGCGTTTAAAACGCATGCGAACTCGTAGAGAGCTAGGTAAATCGAATAAACTAATCAAGTCATATTAAAGTATAACAAAAATATTTTTCCTCATTTTCAGTAAGCTTTTTAGGAAATGATGATACTTCATATTATACGGTCTGGATAATAAAGAAGCATCATCTCATTTATTAGCATAAGGCCAGCTTGACCTCACAAACAATAAGCTATCTCCCCTCTATTTCCGTACAGAAGGTAACGACCAGAAAAAGAACCCTGTGTATTTATTATTGCTTTATACATAAACTACTGAATATAATTTTTCCTATCTTTTCAATTACACGAATAAAGTCAAACCCGTTCCCTGGATTTTGCATTAGATATTACAAATTAGAGCATAAGGTAACGTCAAAATAGTTTTATAACCTCCAGCACTTAAAACCAAAGCAATATCTTTTCCTGAGCCCCACTGATTAGCTTGTTTGCATTTCATTAGCTTGAAGCGTTCTGAAAATAAGAGACTGTAATTATCTTAGAAAATAAGGGTGTCGTAGTTGTTTTAGAAAAATAAGGATGTCATATAATGTGAAAAGAGCACAGCAAAAACACCAATGTATATTTCTAATGTTAACTTTAACGCTGACAAAATTTTAATATCTGTTACCGGTCACTCTAATTTTCAAATATAATGTTAAAACACATTATTATTATTATTATTATTATTATTATTATTATTATTATTATTATTATTATTATTATTATTATTATTTTGCTAATAAATTCCCAATCTCGCGCAACTTCCGGTTGAATTCGGAATCGTCTAACAACACCAGAACCAGTACTTCCGTGATGGGTTACCTTCTCGCCCGCCCCCACTTTTAAAACTCTTCACAGGAAAATTACCATCTCCTTTGTATTTTAATGTAAACTCTGATGAGAACACCGTTCAGGTGTAGGAAAAGTCTAGTTTTGTATTTTACATAGTAATATCCTGTACTATAAAATTATATATATATATATATATATATATATATATATATATATATATATATATATATATATATATATATATATATATATATATATATATATACATATATATATATATATATATATATATATATATATATATATATATATATATATATATATATATATATAATACCCTTTTGGAGTCCATCACTTTTCTCACTATGTGCGCTGTTTCTAGTAGCAAATTTCTGCTTGAGTCCTGGAGCTACTACGGCATCCAGTTTTCTAGATTCCTTTTCATGGATCTAGGGATCGTGCCTAGTGTTGCTATGACTCTGGGTACAATTACCACTGGTATATCCCATATGCTTCGTATCTCGATTTTTAAGCCTTGATACTTATCAACTTTTTCTCTTTCTTTCTCATCTACTCTAGTGTCCCATGGTATTGCCACATCAGGGAGTGATACTTTCCTCTTGATTTTGTCAATCAACATCACGTCTGATCTATTGGCACGTATCACCGTATTTGTTCTGATACCGTAGTCCCAGAGGATATTTGCCTGTTCGTTTTCTATCACTACCTCAGGTAGGTGTTCGTACCACTTATTACTGCAAGGTAGCTGGTGTTTCTTGCACAGGCTTCAGCGGAGGGCTTTTGCTACTGAATCATGCCTCTTTTTTTACAGTTCTATGCAAGCGCCGGACATTCGTTTGGTATGTGGTTTATGGTCTCGTCTTTCTTACTGCACTTCCTGCAGATGGGTGAGATGTTATTTCCATATATTGTTCCTTGAACATATCTGGTTCTTGGCCTGATCTTGTGCCGCTTTTAACATTCCTTCTGTTTCCTTGAGTTCTTCCCTCTGTAGCCATTACCATGTTTCATCTCTGGCCAGTTCTTTAGTCTGTCTCATGTACTGTCCGTGCATTGGTTTGTTGTGCCATTCCTCTGTTGTTAAACAGAAAAACCGAAAAAAATTGCCATAACATTAATATTGCTTGGAATGCAATTTTTTATGCCTAAATACAAAAGTAGAATGCATCCACCGATATCAACAAGTGAGCGGTGTGTGTGAAAAGTTAAGGATACCTTAGTTTAACCAGACCACTGAGCTGATTAACAGCTCTTCTAGGGCTGGCCCGAAGGATTAGACTTATTTTATGTGGCTAAGAACCAATTGGTTACCTAGCAACGGGACCTATAGCGTATTGTGGAATCCAAACCACGTTATAGCGAGAAATTAATTTCTATCACCAGGAATAAATTCCTCTAATTCGTCATTGGTCGGCCGGAGACTCGAACCCGGGCCTAGCAGAGTGCTAGCCGAGAACTCTGCTGACTCGTCCAACGAGGTGTGTGTGTATGTGAAGCAGTGTCAATCACTGGAATGGCGATCTCCCTGCCGAGCGTGTGACCTCGGACGGCCATATTGAAAGGTCTCGGTCCAGCTCATATACTTTACACTCACTAAATCCTAAACATTCATTAAAGACTAAACACTCACTAAGCATTCACTAAGCACTCAATATACATTAAACATTCACTAAGCACTCACTTTACACTGAACACTCACTAAACCCTAAACACTTATTAAACATTAAATACCCACTAAACCCTAAATGCTCATTAAATCCCTAAACACTCATTAAACAACAAACAGTCGGTGAACATTTGCTAATCACTCATTAAACACTCACTCAACACTTACACACTAAACATTAATTTTCACAAGACATTCACTAAACATTCACTGAATAATTACTAAACGTTCACTTAACACTAACTTTCACAAAACATTCACTAAACCCTAAACACTCACAAAACATTCACTGAAAACTTACACACTAAACATTCAATGAATACTTACACACTAAACATTCACTAAACCCTAAACACTCACTAAACATTCACTGAATGCTTACACACTCACTAAACATGTACTGAATGCCTTACACACTAAACATTCACTAAACACTAACATTCACTAAACCCTAAACACTCACTAAACATTCACTGAATACTTACATACTAAACATTCACTAAACTTTCACTAAACCCTAAACACTCACTAAACACTTACACACTAAACATTCACTAAACACAGAACATTCACTGAATACTTACACACTAAACATTCACTAAACCCTAAACACTCACTAAACATTCTCTGAATACTTACTAAACATTCACTAAACACTAACATTCACAAGACATTCACTAAACACTCACTAAACATTCACTGAGTACTTACACACTAAACATTCACTAACATTCACAAAACATTCACTAAACCCTAAACACTCACTGAATACTTACACTGAACATTCATTAACATTCACAAAACATTCACTAAACCCTAAACACTCACTAAACATTCACTGAATACTTACACACCAAACATTCACTAAACACTAACATTCACAAGACATTCACTAAACACTCACTAATCATTCACTGAATACTTACACACTAAACATTCCCTGAATACTTACACACTAAACATTCACTAACATTCACAAAATCATCTCTAAACCCTAAACACTCACTAAACATTCACTGAATACTTACACAATTAACATTCACAAAGCATTCACTAAACCCTAAAGACTCACTAAACATTCACTGAATACTTACACAATTAACATTCACAAAGCATTCACTAAACCCTAAAGACTCACTAAACATTCACTGAATACTTACACAACATTCAGTAACAGTCACAAAACATTCACTAAACCCTAAACACTCACTAAACATTCACTGAATACTTGCACAACTGACATTCACTAACATTCACAAAACATTCAGTAAACCCTAAACACTCACTAAACATTCACTGAATACTTACACAATAAACATTCACAAAACATTCAGTAAACGATAAAGACTCACTAAACATTCACTGAATGCTTACACAATAAACATTTACTAACATTCACTAAACCCTAAAGACTCACTAAACATTCACTGAATACGTACACAGTAAACATTCACTAACATTCACTAAACCTTAAACGCTCACTAAACATTTGGATTTTCATAAGAATAAAATGATTAAAGTTATATAGCTTAACCACACCAAAAAAAAAAACTATGGCTTACTAGCAAATATTCGCCTATGCAATTATGCTTTTGTTACAGCCGAGATTTGTTCCTAGGCCTAGGTGTGTTAGATTTCTTTACTTACTTTAAATACATTACACTTAGCATTCACATATCTATATTAACAGTTTCTGGCCAGAAAGCATATGACGTTATTTACATATTCTTGCACTTCAAGTTACCTTATGAATGAACAAATTATACACCAGAAGCGAGCAGAAGGACTGTTGAGAAAATAATATTTTAAGCCAGTTCAAAAAACATGTGTTCCCTAGGCTTTGACATTAATAATAATAGATATTTCTCCATATAATTAAAATCATCGTCTTTTATTTTTCAAAGAACAGGTAATCTCAACAAATAAATTCTTTCGTAACAGAGATTACATCTCAGAAGGCTTACATTATTTTTTTTTAGACCTGTGAATCATTTTGCAACATACAGGCAGCTTCAGCACACACTAAGACCTCAACATGCAAAGAAAACTCGTAGTAATTCATATTCCTATTATGAAAATTTTTTTGACTGTTGAACTTATTATGTCTACTGTTATAATGCTGCAGAGGTGATTACGTTCGCCAGCCCGAGGAGCATGTTAAGCACACTGCCATTAACGGCACCGCCAACCTTGTCACACCGTGCTTTGAGCTAAACAGTGTAAAAATGAAAATCAATTCAAATTATTCCAGTGCATAAAAAGGATCATATTTATATAGCCATAGGGAAAATAGTGCTAGCTGTGAATTCGCAAACTTGTCGAAATGTATGACATTGGAAATAAAAAAATTAGTTTAACACTACTTGGCAACGTTACGTTGAGTCTGAGATTTTGGATGATCCAAAAAGAATCATGTCGCCTCATATTTGAGCATATCTGTCCATAGGCCTACATGTGTAATAAAATGTGATTGCACTTCGGTGTGTTCATGCACATGTTCATATAGTCGTAATATATATATATATATATATATATATATATATATATAAATATAATTATGATTATATGGACATGTGCATGGACACACAGAAGCGTAATCACATTTTATTACACATGCAGGCCCATGCACATGCTTGGGATACAAAAGGGATTGCGCGACACCTGCTGACATTTTCATAAGATTTTTCTGAAAAGCAAAATGCGAGTCAAAAGATACACCTATTATAGTTAAAGCTTCAGACTCATTCAACAGAGTCCCACCCACTTGCAGGGGAGGATGGGGTGGAAAATCTGCACGAGATCTGCTAGTCAATAGTTTTCGTTTTCTTAGAGTTGAACCTCATACCCCACCTAGTACGCCATTCACTAATCCGCTCCATGTCACGATTGAGACTAAGGACATCTTCCTTTCATAAGTATTGCGTCAACAGCATACTGAACAATCTTGTTTTCCAGGCCAATAACCGTATCGCTTGTGTACGCTAAAAGTAACAGCAGACCAAGAACACTACCCTGTGGAACTCCAGACACAATTGTTCAATAAATTTTCACGGATTTATAAAATTCGTTCCTTCAGTCCGTTAGCTAGGAAATCAGATTTAATCTCTCTCTCTCTCTCTCTCTCTCTCTCTCTCTCTCTCTCTCTCTCTCTCTCTCTCTCTCTCTCTCTCTCTCTCTCTCCAAAAAATTGATCAACGAAGCTATTTTACCGAAACTTTATCTTATCAGAAAAATATTAAAAGTTTCCCTGTAGATGTTTATGAATCCGAAATTCTTGTTAAAAACCATGAAACCTCTGGATTTTTACTTGTCCGAAATTTCAGAAAATTATCTAAAGAATCATTTCAGTATCCAGTGATTTGAAAATAAGGTTCACAACGAAAGTGCATGTAAGTCTTATGGTTACCTAAGCTGTTTGATTGCCCTGAACAGTATTTCAAAATAGGTTTTCCGTTTTCCAACTGAATTTTGTAAACCAGTTAAAAAATAACTTCACTACGGATGTACAGAAACATGTTAAAAAGGAAATAGAATAATCACCAAATAAACAAGGAAGTCGGTCAAGCAAACCTGCGCAGTTTACGGTCTTAAGTTTCACTAAAATCTTCCTATCAAAGTTTAAAGTCAATCAAGGTTTACCTAAGAAAAAAAATCAACATTCTGTTTTTAATTAAAGAAATTTTGTACCCATTTTGCTACATTTTACGAGTACTTGATTTCCTGTTAGAGCCGTGAAAATGAGGGAACCGAAATTGAAGCCAATTAGTGAGAATGGTATTTATACCTGTGCACAGGATACTAGAAAGGTTAATTGAAAGTGGGAGGTAATGGTTCGGGTTACAAATGGACTTACAGACCTTGCTCAACAAAGATGAAAGAGAGAGAGAGAGATAATGGGAAAATGCGTTTTTCTAATAACGTTGACAATACAATCATTCTTGCATCAACAGAAACAATGGCCCAAAAGTGTTCATATATATATATATATATATATACATACATACATATATATTAAATTGATACATTTCGAGATTACCATTAATGGATTTCATCATTACTACCACTGCGAGATTCATTTATTTAGTACCCTGGATTTTAAAAGGTTTCGTTTTAACAAATGATTCACTGAATAAGGTGTAAGTGATTTTTCATCTTTAGTGGGATTGAATGCCATGATTATCATATTCATAAAAAGTTTAATATTATCAGTATAATTAGCATACTATCTGCCTTGCAAAAATGAAATTTAATCATGAGCTTAATATACGAAAAAACAGTTTTCTGCTGATGACACCATAGACTGTTTCAAAGGAAGGATGAAAGCAATATATGCATAGCTATTTATTATTGTGTTACCTATTATGCAAACTGAAAGTACTGACTACCTTCCACCACATTTCTCATGGCAAGGGACACATCGTAAGCATATGTTATTGACGAGAAAATTGAGCATGTTCTTCTCAGGGAACCTGTTCTGGAAAAGTTTCGAAGTTTGAAAGATATATTTCCTGAATTCCTGGGTCTGTTGTCGTCACATTTCCATCTTATTCTCAGAATACTGATTCCATTTTCGCAGGGTACAGCATTTTTCAGAGGATATTTTAGGTCCGAAGTAAGGCTAATCTGTTTTGCTTCTGTCGGTATATATCTTTGATCGAATGTAGGGCAACACTGAATATTTTCTGCTATATAATTTTTCTTTCACTCATGTTTCCATAAGACTACACTTTCGGAACTGATGATAAATATGCCCTGACTCATTCATTCTTCTCTATATATATTCAGCTTTATTTTTTACTCCTGATTTTAAGATTTTCCTTTATTAGCGGAAACAGAATTCAGCAGAAAAAAATATTGTAAACTCTTATGATATATCTTATGTCACATAGGATGAAATTGAGTCATTTTTGAGAACAATTATAGTCATTGGTCTGCCTTTTTCCATGTTGGATTTTTTCAAAGTAAAGCTCATTTGAATCACTTATAGTTCGTTGAGTCGCTATTAGAGCAGGAAAGCATACATGGATATTTTTATTCATGAACTTCGAGAATCGAGAATATATATATATATATATATATATATATATATATATATATATATATATATATATATATATATATATATATATATATATATATATATATATATAGATGTGTGTGCATACACGTTGTTCACTTTCATTAAAAAAATCGACGTTTAAAAAGCCTTACATTCTCATGGTACTTTTTCGGCTTCCTACTTCTGTTTTAATTTTTTTATATGCTATTTATCATAATCTCAGATCTCCAATTGAAATAACAGCTCAAGTGAATGATTTTTCGCTTACCTAAGCCAGAGACAAAAGGTGACAATTCTGCTCTGATGGAAAATCAAAATGCCGTGAATAATCACTTCATAACTTTTCGGGTGCTGAAAACGGAATTGTACATCAATATTTACGAATGGTTATCAAAGCACTTTGAAATATGTTCTAATCAAATATGAAAAATGGTTTTTATTTTTGAACTCATCAGTGGCTATAAACTTATGATGTCTGTTTGGTTGTGCAAAAAAAGAGAGAGAGAGAGAGAGAGAGAGAGAGAGAGAGAGAGAGAGAGAGAGAGAGAGAGAGAGAGAGATTATAAGAATGAAGAATAGGCTTTTCAATATTACATCTATTTAACGGCTTCTATTTTTGAGTTGGCAGGGCAAGTCGGACTTCAGAAGATGAATGTAATTAATTTGAATGGCTCATCAGTCAAATAAGTCCTTTGATGAATATTAGCAAATCCTCTTTTACTTCCATTTTTCATACATGCAATTTGTTAAGAAAAAATCGGTCATAAAATCTCTCCCATGCAAATGAAGCAGCAGCGATTGAGAATATATTTGTTAAAAGTCCCTTTCTACATAAAGAGCCTCCATTGTTTCAAAACGGGGCTTGATGAAGTCTCTCCCTCCTATCTGTGGAGAGTAATTGTTTTTTAACAATGGGAATGGCGAGTACTCTTCAACTCGCATTAAGTAATTGAAGTTTTTTTTTCTGTAAAGGCAACGTTTTAATGATAGGTTTAAATGAATATTAATAATACAGGTAAAGGAGGACAAATTTAGAATGATAATGGCTATTATTATTATTATTATTATTATTATTATTATTATTATTATTATTATTATTATTATTATTATTATATCTTTCAATACCTTGGTGTAAAACGACTAATTATCGTGCAGTAGTATTCCATTAAATCTTCTCAAATTATCCTTTCCTTTCCCAACGTATTGTGGTTAATCTTCCAAAGGCATGCAAATAAATGCCTATATCGCAGTGTCTTCCTTAATCCTATTTAATGTGCAAGGCGAAAGGTTTCTAAATTCATAAGGCTATTGCAAAATTACATATACATATATATATATATATATATATATATATATATATATATATATATATATATATATATATATGTGTGTGTGTGTGTGTGTGTGTGTGTGTGTGTGTGTGTGTGTGTATAAACTTCTTAAAAACACAAATTGTTCTCTTCTCTTCTATCACATATGACTTGATTTTCACGTCAACGTACAGAAATTTGCCTTAAGACAAAATCCCCGATACATACATACGTACATACATAATCTGAGCTGTCTCCCTTTTTCTCTCTCTTACATTTTCGTAAGCACAGAGATTAGAAAATGAGTAACTATTACGTAAGTGCTCTCCTGAAGGGCAATTTTCGAATCGAACAAAGTTTGATTAACACATCAGCGAAGAACTCACCACTCTACAGCACTTTCATTTCAGCGGGTTAATAACATTCCCAGTCGATGATTGCCACACGAAAGTTACATGTATAAATGAAGTATTCCCTTTTTTTGGAGGTGGGTGCTGGGCGGAACTCTGGCAGGTTGCTAATTAAATGAACGTGTAAGATTTTACTTTTCCGTTTTCTGTTAAAAACCGGCTGTGTTGGGTGAAAAAAGTCCGGAGGTCCACGATAGACCTCCTACCCACTCTTACGGGTTACAACCCTTGCCCCGTTGGGAGGGGCTCATACTGGCATAAGGCTGGATTAATATGTACATACTTCAAAATCAAAAAGAAATGTAAAGTAAATATGAAAATATACCACAGGAGGGTACATTTGAGTATACATACATACATACATACATACATACATACATACATACATATATATATACATATATATATATATATATATATATATATATATATATATATATATATATAATATATATATATATATATGTGTGTGTGTATGCGTACTGTATATATTTTTCTTTACTCGACTTCAAATGTCTGTAAGCTGTAAATTCTTTTGGATAACTGAACATTTTATTTTACGAAATAGCCAGCAGGGAAATACACGAAGCTCGAGCATCTGCTTTCTGTGTAATATTTTTAAATATGAGATACATAACCGAAGGTACGTATAGGACTTGGGATATCGGGACCATCTCCAATCATGCAAGATGTTCGACGGAAATTGCAATGGCTCGGATGCAAATAACGTATTTTGCGGTGTCATTTCGCAAAAGAGAACCATGCATGCGAAGTGCAAAGAGACCTTTGTAAGGTTGCTCGGATCAGAATTGGTTTCTTTTGAAATGTAAAATACTTCATCCTGTAAGCGATGAGATGACGATTTCATTTAAATGAAATATTTTGTTTATCTAATTGCATTCATGGTTCAAAGTATTTTTATGCAGTTAACATTATTCGTGATTTTTTATTGGGAAAAATATAGGAAAATGAAATTTTATGTTAAATTA
>NC_089781.1:14535380-14537880 GCF_040412425.1 Macrobrachium rosenbergii
CCCAGTGGTTAACGCCCTTGCTTTCCACCTGAGAGACCTGGGCAATGATCCCGACGTGAGTCAGAAATTTATTTCGTTCCACACGTGATTGTGTGTTGATGATTTATCTTATTCACCAGAAGGATAATTCGAATGAAATGTTGTCCATTGGGTCATTGCTGAGTCGGGAAGTTGGGGAAAACTTCTGCTGGTATGCAAGCAGTTAGCTTGCCCAGGTAATTCCTTGGGTGCAGTTGCTCAGGTTCCAACTTCTTTTAGACTTGTATGGCCCAGTGGGTAACGCCCTTGCTTTCCACCTGAGAGACCTGGTTCGATCCTGACGAGTCAGAAATTTATTTCTGTTCCACACGTGATTGTGTGTTGATGATTTCATCTTATTCACTCAGAAGGGATAATTGAATGAAATGTTGTCTATTGGGTCATTGCTGAGTCGGGAAGTTGGGGAAAACTCACTGGTATGCAAGCAGTTAGCTTGCCCAGGTAATTCCTTGGGTGCAGTTGCTCAGGTTCCAACTTCTTTTAGACTTGTATGGCCCAGTGGGTAACGCCCTTGCTTTCCACCTGAGAGACCTGGGTCTGATCCTCGACGTGAGTCAGAAATTTATTTCTGTTCCACACGTGATTGTGTGTTGATGATTTCTATCTTATTCACTCAGAAGGGATAATTGAATGAAATGTTGTCTATTGGGTCATTGCTGAGTCGGGAAGTTGGGGAAAACATGCTGGTATGCAAGCAGTTAGCTTGCCCAGGTAATTCCTGGGTGCAGTTGCTCAGGTTCCAACTTCTTTTAGACTTGTATGGCCCAGTGGGTAACGCCCTGCTTTCCACCTGAGAGACCTGGGTTCGATCCCGACGTGAGTCAGAAATTTATTTCTGTTCCACACGTGATTGTGTGTTGATGATTTCTATCTTATTCACTCAGAAGGGATAATTCGAATGAAATGTTGTCTATTGGGTCATTGCTGAGTCGGGAAGTTGGGGAAAACTTCGCTGGTATGCAAGCAGTTAGCTTGCCCAGGTAATTCCTTGCGCAGTTGCTCAGGTTCCAACTTCTTTTAGACTTGTATGGCCCAGTGGGTAACGCCCTTGCTTTCCACCTGAGAGACCTGGGTTCGATCCCGACGTGAGTCAGAAATTTATTTCTGTTCCACACGTGATTGTGTGTTGATGATTTCTATCTTATTCACTCAGAAGGGATAATTCGAATGAAATGTTGTCCATTGGGTCATTGCTGAGTCGGGAAGTTGGGGAAAACTTCTGGTATGCAAGCAGTTAGCTTGCCCAGGTAATTCCTTGGGTGCAGTTGCTCTCAGGTTCCAACTTCTTTTAGACTTGTATGGCCCAGTGGGTAACGCCCTTGCTTTCCACCTGAGAGACCTGGGTTCGATCCTGACGTGAGTCAGAAATTTATTTCGTTCCACACGTGATTTGTGTGTTGATGATTTCTATCTTATTCACCAGAAGGGATAATTGAATGAAATGTTGTCCATTGGCTGAGTCGGGAAGTTGGGGAAAATTGGCTGGTATGCAAGCAGTTAGCTTGCCCAGGTAATTCTGGGTGCAGTTGCTCAGGTTCCAACTTTTAGACTTGTATGGCCCAGTGGGTAACGCCCTGCTTTCCACCTGAGACCTGGGTTCGATCCCGACGTGAGTCAGAAATTTATTTCGTTCCACACGTGATTGTGTGTTGATGATTTCTATCTTATTCACTCAGAAGGGATAATTGAATGAAATGTTGTCCATTGGGTCATTGCTGAGTCGGGAAGTTGGGGAAAATCGCTGGTATGCAAGCAGTTAGCTTGCCCAGGTAATTCCTTTAGGTGCAGTTGCTCTCAGGTTCCAACTTCTTTTAGACTTGTATGGCCCAGTGGGTAACGCCTTGCTTTCCACCTGAGAGACCTGGGTTCGATCCGACGTGAGTCAGAAATTTATTTCTGTTCCACACGTGATTGTGTGTTGATGATTTCTATCTTATTCACTCAGAAGGGATAATTCGAATGAAATGTTGTCCATTGGGTCATTGCTGAGTCGGGAAGTTGGGGAAAACTCGCTGGTATGCAAGCAGTTAGCTTGCCCAGGTAATTCCTAGGGTGCAGTTGCTCTCAGGTTCCGACTTCTTTTAGACTTGTATGGCCCAGTGGGTAACGCCCTGCTTTCCACCTGAGAGACCTGGGTTCGATCCTGACGTGAGTCAGAAATTTATTTATATATATATATATATATATGTGTTATATTTATTATATATATATATATATATATATATATATATATATATATATATATATATATATATATGTTAATTTATATATATATATATATATATATATATATATATATTTATATATATATATATATATATATAGTTATTTATATATATATATATATATATATAATGTAACCACTACCTGGTCCAAAAATCCAGGCCTAAGTAATAACTGTTTGGCTTGTTTTTTCATGTTTCTGTTACTTACATTGTATTCTTTTGGTTGATCAAACTGT
>NC_089781.1:14540380-14547880 GCF_040412425.1 Macrobrachium rosenbergii
AGTCATTAATATTAGAGTCAGGGGATCATAAAAATAATGGTCTTTAATCTTTCTTGAAAGATTAACTTTACTGGAAATAATTTGTTTATATATATTTATATATGTAAAACAATTTATTGAAGACGACAGACATAAAATCATTTATGGCTTTTACACTGTTTTCAGTCGCCTCTCCTTTTGACGGAGGAAATTTCTAAATATATTTTTCATTAATATGCTAGATATTGTAACATGAAGAGTAGGCATTATTTCTGAGACTGAAGATTTTTATTGTATTTACGTACAAAAATTGAACGATGTACCTCTAGGGACCCTTTTTCTGTTTTATTTTTCTTTTACCGTCTGTTTCTTTTATTGGTAACGCTTTATTTTAAAAATGGAAAAAGAAACGCCATGAAAAATGGAGGCCGTTCTCCCAGGGAAATAGTAGAGATATGAATGATAGATGATTGGTAGACCATGCAGAAGGGGAAGGGGTAGGAGGAAGAGGAGGGGGTTCCACATCCCCCTACCCTCTGAATAAATCAACAAAACCAACGCCGCTCGTCTCGGTTTCTTTGACGGAGTCCAGAGGGCCAAACCAGACTGGTTTAATCTAAACCAATCGTTAACCAGCTCGCAGATATGAATTTCTATATTATCAAAAGGCGTCGAGTCACATCAGGAATGACATACCAAAGGTAACTTGTCCTTTGTACTAATGATCTACCGATCGGTGAAGATTAGAGCCACTAGGTCTGCTTAGCAATTGGATAGCCTGATTAGCTTTCATGTATAGGAGCAACTATTTAACGCAGGGAAAAAAATATTCCTACCAAAGAATCAAAAGTTTCAAGCACTAAGCTGCTTTGGGTCACAACGACTATTTTTTCAAATTGGATCACAATTCGTATTTTCCTCGTACAAAGTTGATTATATCAATTCTTGCAGCTAGGACGCGTTAGCCATTGTTGGCTGTCGACAGTAAGCTAAATACAATAAGATTTAAAAAAGAAAAACAAATAGTTTTAGACGTTGCTTTTGCAATTGAAATCATATATTCTCGTGAATGTATTATTTTTCGTTTTCAACATCACTTTGCCTTTATTTAAAAGAAGTACTTCCCCAGTTCTGAAAATAATTTTTTTTCCGCTCAACAACAATCTTTAAGCGATATTTTTTCCATTTATATTTTGTTCAAGAGTAAGTTTAGATACTGATTTCAACACAGTCCCAGCCTTCTCCATTTTTTTTCTTTCCCGTGTTCGAATCTTTCATATTTTTAAACAAATAATAAAGAAATTATTTAGTACCTTTCTTAGGTAGTAAAATACGCTTTATTTCAAACCATCATATCTATTTACCATTGATACAAAAATGAAATGTAAAGATATTATGTTTTTAAGCGGATTATTTGAAAGTAAATAAAAGAGCATATAAGCTATTCATTCATTTATCCTATTTGTAGTCAAATAGTGGAACGAGAATTTTAATTATCATACATTGTTTACACTGCGCATTTTTTGAAGACTCTCTCTCTCTCTCTCTCTCTCTCTCTCTCTCTCTCTCTCTCTCTCTCTCTCTCTCTCTCTCTCAGTAGAAAGCGTGGTTCCGTCCGAGTTCAATTATGAGTTCGGAAACAACAGAAATCTCGACATGATTTGGGTAATTAAAAAATTACAGTAAATCTGATTAACTGTTTGCCCTATCAATAAAAATCTGAGTACATGTAAAATAACTGATGAGAAACTCTTGGATGATTCTCTCTTGTGTGTATGTGTGTTCATGTATGTCTGTTGGAGAATACAAGAGATGCTGTTACCTCTTGCAACTTCCAGTGGAGGCAAAATGTACACACAAGCACAAATGTACACAGCCAAACCAACACATGTACCGCGTTGCTTAATTTCACCGATTCCCATCAGTACAAACCCAAATTTGCTCCGTTTCCATTTACTCATCCATATGTAATTCATTGCGTGCTTGAATTAATTTGTACACAGATTGAAAACCCATCAGTGATGTATACAATAATGGAAGTAAATGTCGAACGCTCAAATGAAATTGTTTTCACCATGGTGTCAATGGAATACATAAAACAAAATCACACAAGTAATCAAAGTGAAAATAGAGTTTTATATCTCGTAAACCTTTTATTGTTCTGCCAAAGAGAGTTACCAGATGTTTGCGTAAAGTGAAGAGTGACAGTTGAACAATGCGTTAAATTTACTCTTCATAAAAGCTGCAGAAAACAGCAGTTTTTCATAAACTCTTCTTTTACTATATCGTTGTTTTTCTTTATAACATATGTATTGATTCAATTAAAGATTACTATAAATACAGATACTGTGATGTTAGCGGACTGTTTAATTACATAATTATTGGGCGTGTATGTTTATTAGATCAAGCAAGTTTTGTGTTTTTCTAATATACTTTCCTCTTAAATATACGGACAAATAAAGAGTATTTGACGTTCATATATTATCCTTGCAGTTCCCAAAGCAAATTATATTTAATTTAAAGTCATGACAGCAATAATGATAAGAATAGAAATGAGGATAATGATAATAATAATAATGCTGCTTTAAAAAAAAGCAACATTAAAGAACTTTTGTGAGCTAAGCTATTCAAGTCAGACGTACAGCAAATTTACAATAAATAAATAAATAAATATATATATATATATATATATATATATATATATATATATATATATATATATAAAAATTCTTGTCATTATTCCCGATCAAGAAAATGTAGTGAAATTATAAGCTATTCAAAAATTTAATCACGTACACTAGTATAGCAGTCAATGCAGAAATCCCCCCCAAACTTTCTTCACTTGCTCCTGTCTTTCTGAAGCCCTGTCTGAATAGGAATGCCGATAGACTTCATCTTCTCCTGAGCGTCTTTTATTTTCCTAAACTTTGTAAAATACTCCGACGTTGCTCAACAGGGAATGGATTTTATGAAGGCTTGCTGTCTCCGGATATTCAAGTTTACGGTGTGTTGAAGGAAACTATTACAATCTAAGAGATACGGTGCGCATGTGTGCGTAAGTTTGTATTTTTGAGAGAGAGAGAGAGAGAGAGAGAGAGAGAGAGAGAGAGAGAGAGAGAGAGAGAGACAGACAGACAGACAGACTGTTTTAATCTTAAAACAATAACTTTCATGGTAATATTCATCTCTTGCTGAACATACTTGATGAAATATGCTTAAAGATAAATGTTTTCCTGCCATCAATTGTTTGTTTTTCAGTGTTTCAGTGATAAAATCTAAGTTGAATACCGAAATCAGAGTAATGGAACTCGCCTAAATGGTAAAATGATCTAGTAAAGATTTCAGACTGAAAATGCAATGAAAAACGAATTCATTTAAACAGGAAAATAAGAATATATTTAGCGAAGTAAGTTGGTCAAATTATATCCATAAATAGATATCATCAGAATAAAAACAACTAGATACAAAACTCACAACGTTAACGTATCTAAATACTTTACGTGGTGTTTGTCGAAGCAATGCAATTACCATGCTCTCTTGGTTCTGAAAAGTTGTCCTTCCTTAAGTAATGACTAGAATAACAAAGTTTTGAAGCTACTGCGTGGCTAGCCATTATTTCGTGTTCGCTTAGAAAAAATTCAAATTCATGTAGGAGTGTTTTGATTTTTAGGGTAACCGCTAAAACAGAAGAACATAATTTAGCGACATTAACTCATTTATTTTTGTATCTTTTATGATTTCCCCCTGTCGTAACTGATCTTTTAAGGCATTCTTTCATCTAGTTCAGCAACGATTAATATTTAATCTGACGTGCTGAGCAGGTAGAAAATCTATCTTTCTCTAGAATCACATTTTTTTTTTTAATTTTATTTCCTCTCATTTTTTTACTTAAGTAAATGCTGTAGATAACATTTTATTGCTAGCTATTACCTCCTACTAATCAGTTCCTACACAAAGAGTGGAACTCAACTTAGATTTGAATCATGCCTTTGTTGTCAGTATGCTATTTCCGGAAAAAATTTTGATTATGTAAATGAAAATTTCCTTTTTCAAAATGTCTGATATGCCAGATCACCATTGCTGAAGGCAGCCAGTATCCAAACTCCCAATATACCATTGGGAAAAGAAAGCGAGGAATTACAGAAATAATATGTGATAGAAATTCAAAGCTAATTGCAGTCCATTCTCTTCCACCATCCTCCTCACGACCGATTAGATTCCAAGACGATTTCGAGAACCCTCCCATCGTTCTGGCTCATTCACTCTGATCCGTCATCCCGGCCTCATCCGCAAATCCAAAGTCGATTAATCAAGTCACGTGAATTCTTCCGCCCAAGAAACAAACTCATCTCCTTATTATTCTGGGAATGGCCTCTACGTTAACGGTCGAATAGGTTTGGGACGAAGGGCTGATGGGAAGCCGAGAACGATGGACCAACGATTTGGAAATCGTATTCCCTATTAAATATCAAAATTGAGTTTTGGCTGATTCAGTCATTCTTCAGAATTTCCATTTTTTTTTATAATAACGGCAGCGCTTTAATCGCAGAGTCTCTCTGTTATAACACAGCAAACTAACTGATCTCTATTGCATAACCATTTTCGCGTCGGTGGCAGACATTATATTAATCTCCTGATGTTTTCTTCTGTTTGTGTATTTGAAAAAGAGGTTTCAGATTTCTTTGACATTTTTACTTTGACTTTCAAAAAATATCTTGCTCGAAAGTTTGGGGTCTGTCATACTTTACAGTCTCCATGTCTTCTTTGATGACAAATAATGTACTTGTACCGTCCGAAAACACTGCAATATGAGAAGTGATCAAGACAACACGGTGTAGTTTCAGTAGACTGATTAAGGCAGCCAGTTTCATTATACTAAACAGTAAAGGAACCTTTCTCTACGAGAGAGAGAGAGAGAGAGAGAGAGAGAGAGAGAGAGAGAGAGAGAGAGAGAGAGAGAGAGAGAGAATATGTACGTTCAAGTGAGTGGTTTTCAAATAAATTTGAGTACTAGTTATATTTATTTGCCAAATTATTTTTCCTAATTAAAGGAATCAAGCAATTGAAATTAGATGTAAAATTACAAACACATTCAAAACTATTGCCTGAATAATAAGAAAAAACATACCTTTGGTGGAAATATAAATATAATGGCCAACAGAGATCTTTCACATTCACAGTTGATCCCTGATCCTTTCATCTGCCGAGAGCAACCCGATTCTTTGAACAGCAGCACCAATATGCAGTAAATGTGACTCGCTGTCGAGCTTCTCAGTTCCAGAGGTCCTTTATTCCTCACACTGTTGCACTGTGGAACAGCATCCCAGAGGATGTCGTGCAGTTGGAACTTCAGAAGTTCAAGCGAAGATGCAATACATTACTACCCTAATACTATTCTATTTGCATTTTAATACATATCTATTTGCTAATTTATTTTTCTTTTTTTAACAAGTGGATCCCTTCTTTATGGATTTCCCTTTACCTCCTCTTACTTTTTCCTAATGAACACCATATTCTTTGGAAGCTTGAATTTCAAGTCAGTGGCCCTTGTGGGCTTGTTCCATATGAATAGGTTTCATCTTCTGAATAATAATAGTAATCATGATAACCCAGACTTAGGCAGCTATAAAACACTGAAGAAAGGAATGCCAAGGATTTCATCTGTGTTCTTCCAAAGTGTGTCATAAAAGAGATCTTTTGGTTTTATGCTTTCCGCTTGCAGGAAGTTATAACCCTAGAACTTTTTCAGTGTCTGTTCGCTTGAATACTTGCAGAAGAATATTTAAGGTCATTCACTTTTTAGAAGTTTTAAAGCAACACTATAACTTTAGATTCCGTTTTCTCCTTTGCTCCTTCCAGTCACTTCTTTCATTTTATATTTGTTGAAACTCTACTCATTTTCATCTTTTATTGGTAAGAGGTCAGAGGTCCACACCATACATTCTACTTTTTTTTTTTTTTTGATACCTTACCACCCACATGGGTCTCATTGAGTGCATAAGTCCAGCTTACTCAGCAGTAGAGTAATGTAAGAGGCTGGTAGTTTAAACCAGCCTTGTCTTACACGTTACTCTATTCATGTATTTATAATCAATTTATGTTTCCGTTGCTTCTCTCCTAGAAATCGGCAAGTGTGCAATTGTTCAATTTGGTTCTCTTTCATTTCTTGCTATTTCTCATTGCAATTTCCGTCCGACTTCCTTTGTCTTAGTATAAAATGAATCGGCAACAAATTCCCTAGTCATGACACTTCTCTTTCTTCATAATCATCTCAAAATTCCCAGAACTCATGTATCTCAAATTCTTCTAAAAGCTTGAGAATCATTCCACCTATTTGTTTCACCCAGAGAAATAGGCCATATCTCCAAAATTATTTTCTCACGGCTACATTCTTGCTGTGAGACCACTGCTTACACTCCATTCCCCATTTTCGTTAATCAATTTATGCGTATCTTATTTATGAAAGAATTGTGCGTTGGGAATCACAAATATGCTTTCATTTAAGTCGAATCTGTTCATCCCGGTATACACACACACACATACATATATATATATACATACATACATACATACATATATATATGTGTGTGTGCGTGCGTGCGTGTGTAAGCACAGACCGAATAAAGGAAATTTGCAGGAATGAATTTGTATGTTGCAATTGAGGTAAACTCATTATAAATCGGGCCTATGAATGGAAAAATACTAAATTATATTTAATTCATGGTGAGTATAATTATTCTATTCAAATTACATCGTACGTTAATTCTTTATTTGCGAACACAAGTAAACCCTTAAAATTTCATTAAGGCAAAGTACCATCTGAAAAACGTCATCCCCGAAGAATATTTCAGTGCAAGAATCCATTTTTCAGTCGTACACTAAGTCGACGTTACAATATATCCCAAATTTTAACGAACGCGTGCAGTATTCTTATTGTAACATCATCCACTTGATAACTGTTTTATAAAATATAGTTTTCAAGAGCGATAGTGTTCCAGAACGAACGCGTGCAGTATTCTTACACACACACACACATATATATATATTTATATATATATATATATATCATATATATATATATATATATATATATATATATATATATATATGTATATATATATATATATATATATATATATATGTATGTATATATATATATATATATATATATATATATATATATATATATATATATATATATATATATATATATATATATATATATATTAGTGAATGATCAATAAATGACTATTTGACTATTAGCTTGACTGATCTCTCATTTCCATTCGCTCTGCGCTGATTGATTTGTTAGTTTATATATTTATGTTCTTATTAAGATAAACTACATTATTATACCACGTTGTAATCCCGTCTGAATACAAGTGAAGCCTCAAAAAGCTATTATTAGACAATTTTCAGTTCAGTGGCAAATAAAAACCTGACTGTCATTTCCAATATTATTATAGATAAGAACCTGTAAAATCATATTGAAGAGAAATATGTAAATTGTAAAGAATACAT
>NC_089781.1:14550380-14562880 GCF_040412425.1 Macrobrachium rosenbergii
GTCAAATTCTTTTTTTCAGATACCCATGTGAGAATATTCGAAGCTGTAGAAATGGACTGTGGCCAACCGTGATCTTTAATGAAACACCATAATAACTTAAGCACTGGATGAAGAATACGGCGAAAGGTAAGTTTTATCTGTTATTTTATTAGCAAAGCATCTGGGAATGTATCGCTTTTCTCCGTAAATCTCGAAATTTAATCAATGACGTTTTTAGCCTTTTAAAAAGAGTCATTCAAATCTTTTCAGGTAATGTCACTAAATGTAAACACACCGTCAACGTATCTAATACAGATCTCGATTTTGAGGTTTTTATAAAATATTCCTGTAAAGTTTAGCTAAAAGTTGCTGGAGGGGGGTCCCCATACTAAAATAATTTTTTTCCTTTTTACAAAATTACCATTGAAAGAAAAAATATTGTTAGTTACACATTCATAAATTAATTCTGCCCTTTTATCCATGCAAAGAGGAAAATGTTCATCATTATGGTTGTAATTTCTAGTTACAAAGGACAGCACGAACAATCGGAACTTTGGTAAATAACAATCCGAAATCTGCGAGTAGACTAATTAGTTTTATGTGGTTGTGTGGATACTTAAGATATCAAATTTATATGTGAGATCTGTGTCTCTTACGTGGGGTGATAAGGTCACTAAGGAGAGGGGATAATGAATCTGCACAACATTTGAATAATTTGTACATGAATGGATGTTATACATGAATGGATGTTATGAATATGATGAGGCATAAGGGTAGTCCCACGAGTTGTCGTAGTCACTGATTAGGATTCAATGACTGTCAATTAAAATATATGAATTTTACGTTAATAGCATTTTTATGGGTTTGAATTTCACATAACCCCTTAGATTATAGTAAAAAAGATCGCACGTAAGCACGTATGCAGATTTATATATATATATATATATATATATATATATATATATATATATATATATATATATATATATATATATATATATATATATATATATATCACATAAATTCATATGTATTCAGAATCCTACAGATTCTGATACTTTAACGTACATATGCAAATATTTTGAGAACTGAACTAAATATAATAACTGTACCATTACAAAGATTAATATCCAAAGTGCCTTCGTCTTTTTCATATATATGTTCTTCCATGCCACGACTTTATACACGCGTTGCAAGAGTACTCAGCAAAAGCTAGACGATGTGTCACCTTGTTAAATTAGTGATACGTTATCACACGAGAGTCCCGACATGCCATATGCAATGGAGACTGTAACTTGAGTGATAGGAGTTTCAATTTACTATGAGGAAACTGAATAAGGCCTCATCATGCAACCGTTTCAGTCCAAACCAGGGTCAGTATCAGGTGTTGATATGAATACGAAAGTGCACGCACAGCCAAACACACACACACACACACACACACACACACACACACACACACACACATATATATATATATATATATATATATATATATATATATATATATATATATATATATATATATTTATATGTGCGTGTGTGTGTGTGTGTGTGTGTGTGTTTTTAATACAGATTATGTGTTTATATTTTTGTTTTGTATGTGTGTGCGTTATTTCCTTGAATGTCTACCATCCTAAAATCTTTATACAATATAGAAGTTACCAAAAGACTGGTAAAGTATGAATACCGTAATGCTTTGATATACAAATACAGTCTAGCAAAAATAAATATGATTTTATGAACCACAGAAGTATGAAAATTACGACATCTTTTTCACCATATAGAATCAGGTCATCTACGTGCCGTTTCTATAATATTTTCACAAACCTGAAGCCATGCCTGCGCCAATATGTAAATTTCCAATTTTCTTTTCTACAATCGTATCTCTACCAGACTGATAAATGACAAAAGTAAACCTTATCGACATAGTACGCGTAAAATGTTTAGAATTCGCACATTCGTCCGGATGAAATTTTGTGCGTACTTTTAATTATTTCTCGTCCTCCGTTCTCCTCACAGGATCAGACCACTTTAAAAGACTTTCATTCATCTCTTTATATATGATAAACTTTCTACCTAATTGCCAGTGTCAAATGGCCATAGTTCTTACCCTTTCGATATTTTCTGTTCCACTCGTACTATTCAAATAATTTATCGCAGCCCCTGCCTTTCCTCTCTCATTCGTTATTCACAATTAAGATTTTAATTCCATAATGGATAGCTGACTGAACAATCACTTCGTACTAGCCAACTTTTGCTTATTTATATATCTCTGCTTTTCCATGTTCTTCACCAGGATCCTGATATGTGTACGTGTGTGTGTGTGTATATGTATATATATATATATATATATATATATATATATATATATATATATATATATATATATATATATATATATGTGTGTGTGTGTGTGTGTGTGTGTGTGTGTGTGTGTATGTGAATGAATGTATTGAAGAGTGAAAAGTTGTTGCGCATGCCTGTGTTTCATTTCCTTTGATGGTTACATCCTAAAATCTTCACACTGTATGACTTATCAATACATTAAATATTGGTCACTGACTAAGTAACAGTTTAGAACATGCTTGTAGGAATAATAATGCCAAAAAACTTTTAGAAATAAGATATCACAGTGCGTTAATATACAAGTTAATGCAGCTAATATGATTTTACGAAAACAAAAGGATAAAATCTTTTCTCCGAATATAATCAGGCCATCCACGTGCCGTTTCTGTAATATCTTTATAGACCTGAAGCCGTTCTTCGTCAGTATCTAAATTTCCATTCTCATTTCTACAATCGTATATCTAATAAATGGTTACCCTGTCATTGATAAATGACGAAGGTAAACATTTTCAAAGCAGTACTCGATACCCAAAATTTGATAAAATTCGAACAGTCGTTCGTTTGAAACAGTTTAGGGCGGAGGACTGAGCCAATTTTTCCCCATTAATCGTTTCCATGTTTCTGCGCGTCTGGAAACATTTGTCTTTCCAAAATATATCGAGTGTGTAAATCATGTTATGGATATAACTTTATTTTTGGCTCTTTATTATAATTTTAATTATGTACATTTTACCATGTAAGATTAATTTCTGCATATGGACGTAATTAACAAATATTTTGCCTCATAACAGGAGGGAAGGTTAAATGTAACATTTGTAAATTTTAAATTTTTTCCGTCTCGCATAGAGAGAGAGAGAGAGAGAGAGAGAGAGAGAGAGAGAGAGAGAGAGAGAGAGAGAGGGTACATATTTGACGCGCTTACTTTTATTTGTAAACTTTAATTTACCTTTTCGAAATATAAATTTTCCGGAAATCCTTTTTTTTTTAACAAAAACTTTTCTATATAAAAAAATATAAATATATACACTTGGATAATTGTTTTGTTACCGGTTAATATGGTAGATAAATGAATTATTAAAATTAAGGATACGAGCAATAGAAACTGGGGTTACACAGCTAAAGAAATTTCCTACATGAACGTTGTATACCAATAATAATTGCAAAGCAAACAAACTGTTTCAAAGGACTTATTGCGTGTATCTTTCCATTATGTTATCAGTGGGGTATGATACTGTATATTCTTTAAATATTCACGAGGTTCATTGCTTAAAGAAGAATATCATAATTTATTTTTGTCAAAGTAATGAAGGCATATTTATCACTGAGACGTCATATGTAGTATTCTTCGAACTACATTACTTTATTTACATGAGACACGTGATCATGTAATTACTTTAAAAAAATTACAATTGTTCTTTTCTTTTGAGGGCATTATGAGGTGAAACGTGTATTATTATAATTGTTATTATTAATATCTCGCTTGACCAATATTAGCCGGAAGCCATCACAGAATTAATGACTTAATTAGAAAATGTCACTGCAGAGTTCAAAATATCCAGATAATGACAAATTAAGAAACCTTCTTACACTTTAGGTATGAAAATCACACAAGTCACGAGAATTTTTGTCTGAGGTTTTATACAACTTTCAGAAAAAAGTACTCGGTACCATGTTAGCTTATAAATAAAAGTTACTAGTGATAATAACGATGATGAAGTCCTTGAAACAGGACTGGATTTGCAGTAACAACAAAAATTTCTGATTCTAAATAGATTAACTAGACTAGCTTGACTCATGTAGTTCTATAATTACCGTTATATTTTAGTGATGAAAAGTTTGGGTGGAAAATATACGATCACTTATATAACGCAAAAGGCATAGGTCACAACCTACTTAATTTCGAAAGACCTTTCACAACTCATTAACAAACAGCTCCTCAGGTTCCAAACTGAAACTCGCTATGTAATGCCAAACCGATTTTTACTAAGGATGCAAAAAAAAAAAAAAAAATGTCCGAGAGACCAGCTGTCGTTTTTGATGGATCAAAAGCTGGCGTGATCATATTTCCTATGACAAATGGTACGTCGTAATAATTGATGGGGAACCACCCGAAGAAGATTCGATGACATTCCACTTTATGTATGATTCCATCGATCCTGTAGGATAAGAAGGGACTAAATGTCAACAGGAACTCAAAAACACTTTCCATTGAGACCCCTGAGTTTTTACTCGTGAATAGCTTTCTCTCTTTTTTTCTTTTAGAAAGAGAGAGAGAGAGAGAGAGAGGCCATGTCTTTGTGTTTATATACGTTTGTTCGCGTTACTATGGGAACTATTTGTTTCCTCAGTGATTCAGCAACTATGGTATATATACTGACTTTCGAGAGTTTGAAAGATTTATTCTTCGTGATAAGAATAATTCACACAGTCCATGATATTTTTAATGTATATATATTTTGTTGTGTAGTCTGCAAAGTAAAATGAAAACTTTAGACTTGCATTATGTTCCGCGTTTTAAACAATTCTTGCATCAATACTCGCAAGAAACCTTCAGTATGCGCACACTATCAAAATTTTTGCCCACGTCCTACCACTACGTCAAAACTCTGACCTTCCATCATGCATATTGAAAGCTTGTTGCAAATATTGATAAAAAAGTATCAAAACGCAAAATATCGTGCCAAAAAATGTTCAATGTTAAGGACCACTCTGACTTTGTATATTCGTAATTTTGACTTACAGGCTTCAGTAGATTCCTTTTATAAAAAAAATTATTGTATAGAAACTCCAAAACTGCAGTGCCATCTGTAATCTCATGTAGGAAGAACGCAATTACACCTAAAAATCAGAGGGGCTCACGTTAGAGACCAAACATTTCAAAATTCGTTGCACAAGTTCAATACCAAGATCATTCTTGGGGTAAACTGTTTAGGTACGCAAATTACCATTTTATGCTGTAAATTTATATATGTCCTAATAGAGCATCTTGCGAAGTCACGGAGACTGGGCTTGTTTTACAGTCTCGTCAACAAGGCTGTAAATCCTGAATTCTGTTTCAGGCAATCAGGACTTCGTCTCTCTCTCTCTCTCTCTCTCTCTCTCTCTCTCTCTCTCTCTCTCTCTCTCTCTCTCTCTCTCTCTCCACAGACCAAAGCGACAGTAACTTTGAGGGGATGAGTGCGTCTAGACAAGTTCGTGACATACTGCTCAAGAGATTTATCGGCGTTTGAGTGTGAACAGAGGTGCCGAATCTTTTGCCGAAATGCACTTCATCCGTCTCACTTGTGTACATTTACATACTTTGTAGGAAAGCGAAGCTGGAACGCGTTTCACTTTATTTCGTGCACTTACTTTACACTCTGTAATATTGCAGAGAGAAAGACTATAAGGAAATAATTCTTGATCAGAGTTTGTGTTATATAACAAAATAGTTATTATTTTAATCATACTCATTTTTTATCTTAAGTGAAAAAGTAATACGCATTATTAATTATAATCGTAATCTAATATATTCCATTCATGCAGTTTAAAAAAACGATTACACACGCACGCACACATACATGCATGCATGCATACATACATACATACATACATACATACATACATACATACATACATACATACATACATATACACACACACACATATATATATATATATATATATATATATATATATATATATATATATATATATTATATATATATGTGACATCATTCACTGAAGAAGGGGAAGATATGAGAAAGAAACGCAATATTACCTACCCTTGTAATATTATGTTATGAGGGATAGAAAAAAAAAAGAAAAATAAATATCAAAACAAAAATAGCAGAAATATCATTATTGTTTCGGAATCGTGCTCTGGAATTGCCTCATGCAATGGAAACAGTCGATGAAAGCACTCCTTTGTATTTGCAGAGTGTGACCCTGCAGCCTAGGGTTTCGATATCTTGAGGTAGTTATTGATGCAGAACGAAATATCAGAAGTATTCTTTACAGCCGATGGCAAAGACCGTTCTCTCACAATGGAATCTGATTATGAAATTTAGAGCGCCTGACAGGAGGCTTTTGTTATTATTGTATTACTTGATACATAAAACATGCGTGCTTATATCTTCAGTGACTATATTTTAATTTCGTTTCATTGCATTAGGTATTATGAACAATGGATGGCATTTTTTGGATATTTCTTTTGCAAATGGATAAAGCCTTCTTATGGGGTTAAACTCTCTTAATAATCATATAATATGATATAAGACGCACACACACGAGTATGTATATATATATATATATATATATATATATATATATATATATATATATATATATATATATATATATATATATATATATATATATATATATATATATATGTAATTTATATAAAACCAGGCAGGCGTGGAAGTAGACAGCATGAAACATAATTCACTTTATTCCTTATACAGCGACATTTCGAGACCAATGTCTCATCATCCAGGCTAAAATCAAAGATAAAAAACTGATAAGCAATACAGCATAACAAATTATTTTTTGTTGACACGCAATATACAATGAATAAAGTAAGGCAAAGTAAGATACATCGTTGAAATAAAAATCACGCTACAAGAAAAGAAACATATTTAAAGTTAAGAGTAGTTAAAAGGCACCTTGTCTCAACGGAGTTCAGTTGCTGTATAGAAAATGCACCGAAAGTAAACAAGAAGAAGGTCGTGGTTTTAAGCTGTACAAGGAACAGATGAAGAGTGGTTGTTTAAGGTGGGAACTAGTTTCTTTATAGCTAGAGATTCTAATATTGGAAGGTGGTGCTCATATGGGCTTGATAATAATATCTTGAAATCCTTATAATTTATATTATTTTTGCAAAATTTCCCGTGATTCCTGATGTTAGATAGTTCTGGGTTGGATAGTTTACACCCTGTTGGAAACTGATGCCCATATGTGCATCACATCTCACCTTAAGCAGGCGGCGCGTGTTGCCAACGTAAGTCTGCCTGTTGCATCGGCAGCAAGTATAAATATAGACAACACCGGACTGCATTAAGGAGGTAATCTCTCTTTATGACGCAACATACTACCAATAGTCCTAGAGTTCATTGAGACAAACTTGACATCAACAGCCGGGAAATAATTAGTTAAAATTCTCCTTAAGTGAGGTAAGAAGGAGCTGTCATGCACATAAGGAAATCGTATATAGAGCTTAAGTTTATGGGCCAAATGTATTGCTGCTGGAGGATGAAATTAAATATCCAGCGTTTTCCTGACATATTTCATAAAGAGCTTAGGAGGATATTTCATTTCACCCTCCAGCAGCAATACATTTGGCCCATAAACTTAAGCTCTATATACGATTTCCTTATGTGCATGACAGCTCCTTCTTACCTCACTTAAGGAGAATTTCAACTAATTATTTCCCGGCTGTTGATGTCAAGTTTGTCTTAATGAACCCTAGGACTATTGGTAGTATGTTGCGTCATAAAGAGAGATTACCTCCCTTAATGCAGTCCGGTGTTGTCTATATTTATACTTGCTGCCGATGCAACAGGCAGACTTACGTTGGCAACACGCGCCGCCTGCTTAAGGTGAGATGTGATGCACATATGGGCATCAGTTTCCGTACAGGGTGTAAACTATCCAACCCAGAACTATCTAACATCAGGAATCACGGGAAATTTTGCAAAAATAATATAAATTATAAGGATTTCAAGATATTATTATCAAGCCCATATGAGCACCACCTTCCAATATTAGAATCTCTAGCTATAAAGAAACTAGTTCCCACCTTAAACAACCACTCTTCATCTGTTCCCTTGTCCATAGCTTAAACCACGACCTTCTTCTTGTTTACTTTCGGTGCATTTTCTATACAGCAACTGAACTCCGTTGAGACAAGGTGCCTTTTAACTACTCTTAACTTTAAATATGTTTCTTTTTCTTGTAGCGTGATTTTTATTTCAACGATGTATCTTACTTTGCCTTACTTTATTCATTGTATTTTGCGTGTCAACAAAAATAATTTGTTATGCTGTATTGCTTATCAGTTTTTATCTTTGATTTTAGCCTGGATGATGAGACATTGGTCTCGAAACGTCGCTGTATAAGGAATAAAGTGAATTATGTTTCATGCTGTCTACTTCCACGCCGCCTGGTTTTGTACTGCTGAGGGATAGCCTCACCGTCATGTTGAATTATAATTTATATATATATGTATATATATATATGGAAATGAACACATGGGAACGTGTTTCACAGAAATGAATTTCTTATTTACGTCGGGTCCGTACCCAGTCTTTCAAGTGAGAGACCAGGGCGTTAGCAATTCCTCCACACAGGTCATGTGTGGAGGAATTGCTACGCCCTGGGCTCCCACTTGGAAGACTGGCGGACGATCCGGATGTGAGTCAGAAAATATTTACATATGTATGTATGTATATATGTATTATTATTATTATTAACTAAAATCTGAACCTATGAAACAATCAAATGCCTAGTCTTTTCATGATCAGTTTTACACACAAAATTTTATCTTAAAAAATCACTCCGCTTTCCTCGAATCCTTTCCGGACGACCAATGTTTTTTTTGGAGACGTTGATCGTAAAGCCTTAGGAACTTTCGCCTCCTCTTATTTTTCAGGCATAAAATTTCCATTTTTATCTCCAAAGAGATATGGGAGATGCTTTTGAGCGCGATTCGCCTGTCAAATGCAGAGATTTTTTTTGTATATATTCACGGATGTTTTTTATCACAGTCGTATTTTGTCATGAAAGCAAATATAACATCACAAATGATCCTAATATTCTGTATATGAATATATACTACTGAGGAAATATATGACCATATTTTTATAGTAAGCTGGTGCCTCTGGGAGAACTTTCTTTTGTTTTATTTTCATTGTTATTGCTGCTCTTTTGTTTTATGTTGTTTTGCTGTAAGAGTCGATAATACTGCTATTGTAATTCCTATACAAAAGCTTGTGTAAATATGGTAAAAAGATTCTTGTTTATCTCTTTTGCAAATACCTCCAATAACAGCTTAGGTTTTCTTCTTTGCTCTTATTCCACAGTAAAAATAGTATAAGTCATTCTTTTTCCCTAAGTAACCGCCATTTTTATAAGAAGACATATGGTAATGTATTTAAAGGGCTTTTTTAAACAGTTACTTCTTAACAAAATAAACACTATATGCACATATAATTAGTAGTTTTAGTTATTTTCACTGCTAATTAATTACTGATATCACTGAGAATAAGTAGTTGAAGGTAATTTTATATGGGCAATTACTTACATAAAAAAACAGTATTTTGTTCCACTCTGCCCAGACATCTCGTATATTAATTAGTCAAAAGTCTTTACATCAACCTATGGTGGTCAGGCAAAAAGGGGGAATATCACAGTCCCCCAGCCGGCTCCCTCGGAAATTCCATCAGTTCGTTCAACAGTTCTTAATTGCTTCGATAAATCAATTTTCAAAGTTGCTTGATTGAGTACCGAACTCCGGCGGTGATTAAGCATCGCGGGATTTCCGGGCTCATAAATTCGTCGAGGCTTGGAGCATTCGCCTTGAAGTTTCGCAATAAACTTGCACTGTTGGTATTTTTGTTACTAGCATTTGTGTGTACGAGGAGTGACGTAATGTATTACGCTTGTTGTGTTTCATCGCGGTATAACTTTTAAAATGAGCGTTTTATTCAATATTCAACCCTGCCTTACCGATCAAATACGGTCTTGAAGGTCGATACACCGTGACAAAACATATCGATGAAGAACGCGTTTCGTTATTATTATTATTATTATTGGAAATTACTAAAAATTCATATGAAAAATCCTAAATGGACATAAATTTACAAAACAAGATTCTATTGAAAGAACGCCCATATCTAAGAAAGTATAAAAATATATAAAATCGAAAACATGAGTATATGCAAGACTGTTTCAAGATTCATTGTAAAAATACGGATTTCTGTGAAACACAGAAGGTTATGTAAGCTTTGTAACATACAAAAATGATAAAAGTTATTATAAAATCATAGTAAACATTATAAATTTAAATTAATTATATGTAATCCCATGGAAAATATAATAATTATGTGGCTGACCACTATTCCCAGTTTTGACAAACCGTTCTTTGCCCAGTAATGCAGCTTTATTTTGGATTTCCGAGCGCTATTGAACACGAAGCTAAGTTTCAGCATAAAATATATATCCACAACTACGTATTCCCATTAAAACTTTCGCTTCCTTCTCCAAGCTCAAGATAAAAAACAACAGACTTGAAACTTAGTTAACTTTCTCGAAAATGAGTGAGGGTTAATTTGATTTCACTAAGTGTAAAACCTTATCGTTTGGGTATCTTTACCAAAACATTACCATCACAGTTTAAAGCAGAAAGATGTCCTTATTCTGAAATGAAAATCATATATATCTTGGTTATAACCATTTTTCCTTTGACATTTTAACAGGATGCAAATAATAGTAGCGTGAAAAGGTCACAGAAATTTTTATCCTTCATTAATGGTATATCATGGGAACGTAATTAAGGTTAAAAGCAGTATTGTATTATGATCTTCACTTCATGTTATATTCACCTCCGTTTTGGATTTGTATTCAGGATTTATATTTTAGGAAAAAACATTATTATTATTATTATTATTATTATTATTATTATTATTATTATTATTATTGTGATACGCACAGTGTAGTATCTTCCTTTGTTTCAGTATGGCAATATGAATTCCTCTGTTGTTTGTTAAACAACTAACCATATAGCGTATTGAAAGTGACTGAAATTATACAAGAATTTTCATGATACCTAGAAATAACTAAAAGAGATCTAGTTTGTGGCTAGCAATCTTTTTGACAAAAAAATATTTCAACTGAATTCATTTACCTTTATATACTTCAGACAGACACAGCCAAATCAATTCTGAAAAGTTAAATAAAACTTTTTTTTCCCCTGAGAGATGCCTGAATTATGTATTCACTTTCCCAAGTAAAAGTCTAAAAGTTTTCCATTAGTAAATTCTGCTTTACATTTCCCCTGAATGATACGTGTCTTGTTTTGGAAAAGAGTCACTCGAATATTTTAAAAGGAATTTAATCTGTAAATTTTTAAAAACTATTCTCAGTTCATTTGTAATTTTCCTAACACTCTTATTAGAGTAATATAAGAATGTCCGGATGTAGCCCAGGATAACGAAAACAAGAAATTGTGGAAAATGAGACAAGATGAAAACAGACCTCGGCAGAGGACGATAATGAAATTCAAGAACTCAGAGAAACCGAGTCGAGATAGAATATAATGGTGAACGCTCACAATCGCATATTCGGTGAAAAAATAAATCAGATAATGCCGAGATGGTCTGGTTATTTGAGAGAATGGAGAAAGACCGGTTAGTGACAAGCGTCTTTAGGAAATTTTCAGAGGAAGGAATATCTGGAGACGGAAAACATGATGCTGAATATATAAGTTCCAGGAGACGTCTGTATACTCTAACATGATATTTTGAGCGAGCGAGTCAAGATAAAAGCAGTGCACGCTACTAATAGTAGCTGAACACATTCTAAATATATATATATATATATATATATATATATATATATATATATATATATATATATATATATATATATATATATATATATATATATGTATATTAACTTTATCACATGTACAATTGTTCTGTGCTTTAGTAGAGTTACTAAAAGTATCCTTACGGATACTTGATAATGTGGACTGTTTGTCCAAGAAAGCTTGTAACTTTTTCTGAATAAATACTCCATTAGATACCATCCAGTTTGAATGAGGTCCTTATAGTAATATATATATATATATATATATATTTATATATATATATATATATATATATATATATATATATATATATATATATATATATATATATATATATATATATATAATTTCAAGGAACAAACCATTAGGTTTTACACATCAATCTAAATAACATCCAAACCTATATCCGTAAAATCCTGTTTATCAGTCATTTGAAAAGCTTTTGGTACAGTATACCTGACGTGGAATTGATAGATTACTTGAATGAAAATAGTTCTGTCAACGTATTGTTATGAATATGAATCATTCCTGTTATCATCCAGTGAATATCCTGGAGATGGCTTCACTGCACGGTAGTAACAGGTGCTAGTTCAAATGGAAAGAA
>NC_089781.1:14567880-14610380 GCF_040412425.1 Macrobrachium rosenbergii
TAGTCTAATGAAAAATCCAAACTCAAAACAACTAATAGAGCTACTTCTCAGACGTCAGTTCCTGTTTGCTGAGAGCCATTTCTCTTAAGGCCAATGTAATATATGAAAGATTGTTATCATGATAAATATCTGTTAATTTTCAGGTCTTAATTCAAAGCAAAATCAGAAAATATAAAACTTCCTCACAACTGAATTTTACCGAGTCGTTCTTGCCTGCGTAGGATTAAGCCAGAAGTATGGTCTACATTTATAACAGCAAACTCCTCTTAATACTAAAATTATTATAATGTTCCTTTGAATCGTTTTTGAGCGTTATTGCAACTTATATTACTTTACTAACAGTTTTTTCACTGTTGAAATTATTTTTCCTTTGTGTTAAATTCGACGGACAATATAGTATGTAAGTTTATAGAGATATTTCACCATGTTTTTTTCCGTTTCTAATATAATTCTTTTCAAAAAATGAGTAAAACCAGCTAAAGACTATATCACTCTACTATTTTGATTTTTATATATTGTTCATTTACTCCACTTCCTTGCATCAGATGTCAAAAATACCTCGGTTCTTAAGAGCTATAATGCACGCGAACCATTCGGATTCATAAAGGCACCATGAACTAAGCAAAGGTAACAAGAAAATGCCGAATAAATGACGGTACCATTTCATTCCATTTCACTAAACTGAGTAAGAATGGCAAGGACTCAAAACGGAACTCATTTTCCATCTTCACAACTTCTCCCAATACATATATTAATGTTCACCACCACCATGACTAACTGTACGTATTAACAACACAGCAATTACTTCGGATGTCACAGAAGAGCGAAAGAAAACGTGAAAGTTCGAAGGCCCCACCTGGCAAACAATAAATAGCTCCCAGACGCAATTACTCGGATGATTGTAACCCTGCTTCCAGACATATTTCGTGGGAAGAGAGCTAGAATATTAACGAGGGAAGCGATATTGCGGGAACACAGATCAAAGAGCTCGATCTGCAGGCTTTAGAGGAATTCATGGAATACAAATGGCAAGGACCTCGATGTTTAATATCTGCAAGAAGAAATAAATAGAAGCGGTCGAAGTGAAGCAGAAGTAGTTTAGATTATTTTCTTAATTCCTAATGATTATTTTTTTATGTAACAGTGCTGGGGCTATTTTAATGAGAACTTACATTATGCAGAGTTTAAAACGCTTAATAAATTCATCTTAATTAACTGAAGACGAATATAAGTTATGTTAGTTTAACCAGACCACTGAGCTGATTAACAGCTCTCCTAGGGCTGGCCCGAAGGATTAGATTTATTTTACGTGGCTAAGAACCAACTTGTTACCTAGCAACGGGACCTACAGCTTACTGTGGAGTCCGAACCACATTATGACGAGAAGTGAATTTCTATCACCAGAAATAAATTCCTCTAATTCTTCATTGGCCGGTCGGAGAGTCGAACGCTGGGCCAATAGCGTGCTAGCCGAGAGCTCTACCCACCCTCCAATGAAGAACTTGACGATATATATATATATATATATATATATATATATATATATATATATATATATATATATATATATATATATATATATATATATATATATATATATATACACACACACACACACACACACACACACACAAACACATCAAGTTAATGGACAAACACATTGTTAATATTTCGAAGGGATATTATAATACCAAATTCGTCCCGATGGCCAGTCCTTTCATTATCGGTTGAACCACTAATGGAAATAAGTTTTACCTTCATGCCGCTTCAAATTTCATGCTCGCTTTTCCAGCTTATATGCAATATTCCGTTGAGTATTAGATTTTACCCATAATGGTTTTTCTTCTTAATTTACATAAGATTCGGAAACTAATCTTTATTAAAATATGATCATTTTTCAAATAATTATAATTTATTTTTGGGAGTAATTTTACTTACCATTCTGACAGATAAGGAGCTGGATTCATCTCTTATGTTAAAAGAAACATATTTCGTTTGTGAATCATTTTACAACACTAAACAGTAGTTCATAAATCACATAATGAAGTCTATAATAAACGAATTATCCAGTCTCCTTACATCATGCGAAATGACCAATGTTTCCTCTTTTACTGTTCGGGGAATGCAAGTTTGTCGCGTAGAGAGACAGATATTTAATAAGCAAGATAAATTTTAGAAAAAGGGACAGTTGGAATGTTTTAGCGTACTCTATTGTTTCAGTTCTGAAAAGGCTTATCTTGGTTAGTACTGTTGTTAATTTCATTATTTTATTAGTTTTCGATGTCGACTTTAAATCCCAATTAAAAATGCATCATATGCACATGCTATTCTTTAGTACGGTTTTACGTCTCATGAATGAATAAATATCATAGAAAAAAAATTGAAAATCAGCATCAAGTACCAAGAAAAGGGAATTTGTTCAATAACAGGCAAAATGTAATCTTTGGAAAGGAACATATCACAGCTAATATCCAGGATGTGAGAAAGCACTTTGTAACAGTGGAATGAAAGGGAATCTTTGGAAATTTAATAAAGTTGCCTTGAAGTTGATTGATTTCATGCGTTGATTTTAATCTGTCAGATGATGAACAGAGCAGTAATTGCTGAATTGTTGTGATTTTACAGATCAACTGACAGGTTAGGAGTCTTGATAAACTTATTCAAATAATATAATGCAGGAGGTATATCCTAAGCTAGTTATTACTTCATTTACAGTGAAGAAAATGTTGTATGATAAAATAATACAAAACAAACAATAATAAATCTTTCAACGTGTGACGCTGCCATTGTAATAATATTATTGTCGAGAGTGGAGGAATATTAGATTTTTCACACCACCACGAATGAGTGTAGTGATGCACCAAAGTCCATGAGGTACAAACCCAGTAATTGATCCTAATCAGGTAACAAGATCAGTAAGTATTCAGTCTTTAATGTTGCATCACGATAATCCTTTCCAGATGTTTATTAAAGGAAAGGTACCATTATATCAATGTTGCTGTTTATGAAGATTGGAAAACATGTATTCAGTCTTTAATGTTGCATCACGATAATCCTTTCCACATGTTTATAAAAGGAAAGATACCATTATATCAATATTGCTATTTATGAAGATTGGAAAACATGTAATTGTGTCCTAAATTCGTAAAATGTTCCCTTATAGCATTCCTTTTCTCTCCATGATTTTGTCAAATTCACTTTTCTTTCGTGTGGCACTCAAAAGCAGGTTGCATAGTAAATCGTTATAGAATGAGGCATAGGTTCCTGTCCTGGGGCCTAGATAGAGAAGGTCATTTTATTCTAGCTACAATTCTCGGTGAGGATTGTAATATAGAGCATGTATATATCTTTATGTGGGAGGCGGGCCTCCTCAACAAAATTTATATTATTCATATAAAGTATATGTAAGTATTGATAATATATTCAAACACATATGTTATATACATATACATTTTTAGATATTGTTAATGGAATTCTTTTTAAACTTGTTTATTTTTAGTTTTCCATTTAAATTGATTGCGGCGTCAGCAACCTAGATGTTGTGACGCCAGTTTTAATAAACGTAATCAATCAGTCAGTCATTAGATATTCTTTGCAGATTATGTAAAATATGCATCTTGTTTTGGAATGAGCAAAATAGTATAATTTCCAGTCAATTAAACCTCGCAGTTGTTTAGAACGTAGAAATATAGCCGGATTCCACAGACGCTTTACGCTTCCATGTGATAGTTTTCAGAACTCAAAACACCAAGACTTGGAGGGAATGCGCCCTACATTCCCCACTGTTGTTTGTTGTCACTCGAGGAAAGTTGGAGCGAAATCTGAGAGTCGTTTCGATTTGACCTGTCCTGGAATCCCACATCCGGACAAAGAGACAACAAAACAAGATTTCTTTTTTATTTCGAGGTAAAACGAACAATAACAAAATCCAGATGGGATTGCTAGAAACAAACTGGTACAGGAATTTTGATTGTGAATTTATTTCACCGAGGCGAGGCTGGGAATCTTGCACGAGTAAATTTAATTCTCAAGTTAATTATACGTAATGCTTTGTATAACTTAGAGGTTTCAGTTCATGAATAAAACACAGTTTCATACCTTTTCTTGAAATGTATTTATCCTCGATATGTATAGTTAAACATTTCCATTATATACCATGGGTGGGGTGGTTATTAGTAGTCTTTTTTCCCTCCCCAACACACATTGCCTAAAGGTATACAGATGTAACTAATTATGAAATATAGGTATATACGGACAAGCTAACAAGTTTAATAAGTTAATAAATAGATTATTCTTAAATATACGGAAAATATCAGCCTTATGATGTCCCAAAAGAGCGTCCTTTATCAATAGTTGGCTGTCTATATATGTGTCTTCTGCTGTCTCATGAATTGAACATTTCAGCCTTAAAAAGAGACAATTCTCTCTCTCTCTCTCTCTCTCTCTCTCTCTCTCTCTCTCTCTCTCTCTCTCTCTCTCTCTCTCTCTCTCTCTCTCGTCTGAGTGTGACGATAGTTTTTTTATGACATCTATTTAACCATGATGCAGTTTTGTAATACATTTCTCTGCCAGAAAAAGAAGTAACTTACAACAGAAAAAATAGAGTTAGACAAAAAGATATAGCGTTCACTTTGTTCAGTTTTCGCGGAAGGACCTCGGTAAGTTTAAACTAACCGGAAGAACTGTTCGTGAAATTATTAATTCTAATAAAATAAATGTCTTCTCCTCTCTCACAAATACGTCAATAAGAATATATGCAATAAATTTATATAATTCTCCCCTGAAAGGATTGTATCTTTTCAATTAATGTAACAATGAATCATAAGAGGGAAAACTAAGTGTAACCCACTTCAAAATAAAGAACTCATTATTTCATATTCTGCATGAAAGTGATGGGACTTTGGATTAACCAATTGAAAATAAAAAATCAAATATTAGGTCTTTTATAACAAAAATGCTCTTGGCTGCGCTTTCTAACGTGAAACATAATTCATTATTTTACTTTTAATATAAGTTGCATTAAGAAGACTTGACAAAACTCGGTTGTTACTTTAAATACGCCGTTGTTCAAGTAAGACTCTCAAAACTCACGAAACTGATGATCAGAATGGTGATAACTACAAGAAAAAACCTTACCTCGCAAGATCACACCGATTGTTCCTTTCCAACACGTGTAGTATTGATTTAAATCAATCAGGAGAACAAGGTAGCTATCCATAATGCTCTTTATTATCTAATGGAGGTTGAAGAACAACTGCGATCCCCCTTCGTTAAAAATTGATCACATTTATTGTTAAGGGGAGGGAAATTAATTAAACAGTGTAGCGGTGAAGACTTTTTACGTTAAGAGATATTTTTCGCTATTCTTTTTACCCTCACTGCATCACATGCGAGAAAGAGAGTTTGCTTACCTGGTTACAGTAACAAAGGATAATTTGATGATATTTATTTTCAGTGATTGTACTTTTGTTTATAATTCGCGAAGCATTTTATGATTCTGTGATTTCTTTCACGTAATTAAAGGTATCTAAAAAACTCATCTATCAAAGTAAATCTATTTTATATTTTTAGTCAAAGACGGTCTGTCCGTCTGCGTGCCTGCGTTTCCTTCTCTAATTCAGTACAACTAGATTTTACTTCCTTGTCCATAGTGATGTCTAATCGGGATATTTAATAAAGACTTTAGCTAAGGGTGAATGGTCAGAAAGATACGGGGAAAAGACCTTTGATTATTTGATGAAATAGAAATATTTATTCAAAACATCACTGCAAACGGTATAGCTTAATGGAGATTGTCCAACAGACCTTTACGCAGACCATGACGTAAACATCTCATAAGCCCCTTGTTGAGGAATGTGATATCACAGGATATTCAAGAATTGCAATTTGTACATGTGATAAACATTTGTTATGCAGAAATTGTTAGAGTACATTATGAATGTTGCGAAGCCTAAGAATGAGTAATCTTAATAAATATCAAGAACTCGGAAAACAAAATCCTACATGTAAATGTTAGAAGTTATGATTTTCCCTAAATAAAAGAAAATGATTCCATTAAAAGAGCATCAAGTAAGCATACTAAGAAATTAGCCATGAGTATTTTTTCAGGATATCTGTAAATATAAAAGAGTGGGTGACGTAATCCATACAAGGAGAAAGGCTCAACATTACTTGATCTCTGGAGAGACAAACATGCAACAATGCAAGATTGCCAGTCTTAATCAAATTTGCATCAGCTTAGCTGGAATTAAGCTCCAAAGTTCTTGATTAATTTCTGGTCTTATATTGAAAGTTGTATGGATTTTTAATTCATTTAGTTGAAATGCTCTTTGTACAGTTAGTCTCTTATGAGCGCCGGGATAATTTTCCGAAATATATTTTCTTTTTTTCTCTCATAAGACTTTTCACAGAAATACAAATGATGAAATGCCAAATTATAAGGGAAAAATTCCTTATGAGAGAGATTTCAGTTTCAAGACCCTAAATTGAATTCTTGCAGGAGAATATCTAATATAGGGGTTAATTCCATCAGTCCTTTTTATTCGAAAGTTTCCGTCAATATTCAGATTCTTAAGTAAAATTAGCAAACGCTTTTCTAAATACTAGAACGTGGAACGTAATATTATATTTTCTTGAAGACTGAATTTGAATATCATGCCATCAGTATTATAATTATTACCTAACTTTCTATTATATACTCCGAAAAATAGGATATATCCTCACCCAAGGAACACAACTTTATTATTTTGAATGTTTTGGCATGTCAACTCAATCAAATCCCAGGGTCTTTTTAGTCTGAATGAGACAAACGCCCAGATCCGGCGAGGAAGTCATCCTGGTGATTTGATACTACAGTATATTAACAACATGAAAAATCCCATAAGTGACTGTAATGCTTATAAGAAATTTTTGGCAAGTGTTTACCCTTGTGGAACCAACGCCACACCCATTGTTCAAACCCTCATTGAAGAAGTAAAAACTAAAAATGGGGAGGTAATTAAAAAAAAAAAAGCTCATTACGCCTAACGCTCAGGGGGAGAGTTTTTGCACAATTATTCTATCAGTTGGGGGAATAACGGTGAGATTAGCTTACCGAGCAAGAGGAAATGATACGGCGAGAGGGAACGAGGGGAAAACTGGACTAAGTTTTGTAAATTCTGGCTTTAATTCCGATGGGGCGATGAAGCAATGACGGTATTATAACGACTCGATGAGAAAAAGTGGTTTAATTTGGACAAAACGGCTAATCAGCACTTCCTTTGTGAAGCTGTTACTTTTGATGTTAAATCTAAATTTATGTCTGCAATTCAACAGATTAGGTACGATGAAAGTACAGTACATCTACTGCAGTGAACGTAACCCTCAGTATAACTGAGTGCTTACTGATGCTTTTCCATACGACGTACATTAATTTTAAAACATTTTTACACAACTTAAACTGAATGTGCACCGAAGAGACAAGTTCACATAGCCGCGGAGGGGAGTTTTAAGTGTCAAATAAATTCACTAGAGTCCATGGCAGTCAGTAACTTCCACAAGCCAGTGGCTCACTCGGTTACCTAGTCACGAAAATTAACAAGGTAAGGTTGTGTTCGACTAGAGAAGCGAATGATTTTTATTTCATTCACACACACACACACACACACACACACACACACACACACACACACACACACACACATATATATATATATATATATATATATATATATATATATATATATATATATATATATATATATATATATATATATATATATGTGTGTGTGTGTGTGTGTGTGTATGTATGTATGTGATATCACATTTAATTGTGTCAGGTTATACTTAATTACCGTAATAACACTTTATATATATATATGTTATTAGCGCTAATACTTACGGTTCTTTATATAGCACAGGTGCTTCCTACGGAGTGAAGTATGGGCTACCAAAAATTCAAAAAGAAGATATCCCAATGAGACCTATGCTCACCTCCTATGACACTCCCTAATTACAAATTGGTTAAATTTCTTGTTCCACTTTTAGCACCCCTAACAAATAATAATTATAGCATTAAAAATTCTGATAGCTTCAAAGAAAGGGTTCTACCCCAACACTCAGAACGTTTTATGGTTAGTATGGATGTTGAATCACTTTTTACCAATATCCCTGTGGAGGAAACAATCGAGATAATTTTAGATCGAATTTTTACTGACTCAGATACTATTTTTAATAATTTTATCATCACGGATTTTAAAAAGCTGCTGCAGTTGGCTTTGCTGGACAGAGCCTTTGTTTTTAACAGAAAAGTCTACATTCAGGTTGATGGTATGGCTCTGGGATCTCCATTGGGCCCTACTTTTGAAAATGTATTTTTGTGCCCCCTGGAGGAGCGTTTGCTAGATGACTGCCCACTGTCTTGCCACTCCCTTTCCTACAGTAGATATGTCGATGACACCTTTCTGCTTTTTAGGAACAAAGATGGGCCAGATGAATTCCTCGAATTTGCTAACAATATGCAACCAAATATCAAGTTTACGGTTGAATATGAAAATGAAAACAAACTGCCATTCTTAGATGCAATGTTTTTTAGAAGTGATGATCATTTTAACATTACGGTTTTTATAAAGAAAACTTTTACTTGTCTGGGTTCTAATTTTTATAGTCGCTGTTTTTTTTTTTTTTTTTAAGCTTAACTCTTTGTCTACCCTCTTCCACAGGGCTTTAAACTTAATATCTGACTAGAACAATTTTCGTAATGAAACTCTGTACCTCCACCAGCACTTTATTAATAACTGTTTTCCATCTAAACTTCTTTACAAACATCTTTACAAATTCCTAAATAATATTTTCTATCCAAAACTTGAAATACCAACGGTACCTAGACTACATTTGTATACAAATATTCCGCTAATTCATGATAAAAACGTCTATCGAGACTTACGGTAGATAATAGGCAAATTTCTACCAGCTATTGAGTTGAAATTAATATGTTGTAACCCAATGACATTTTGTTCTCTATTCAAATATAGTCTTCACCCTTTAATGACCTGAGGGGTCATTTACTTGTTTAATTGCCCCAGATGTAACCTGCCGTGGGTTGCTAGAGGTGAGATTAGACTCTCATCGAGGCGTGAGTTATACAGTAGAACGTGTGTAAGACTATCAAACCCTGAATTCCCTCGTATACGAGATCACGCAAAGAAATGCAAATATGATATCATTTACAAAGATTTTAAAATCATAGGCAGAGCTCCGAATGACCACCAACTAGCAATATTGAAATCACTTCTCATTAAGCAACTTGTTCCCCAACTAAATACTCAGTCCACTTCAACACCTTTATACCTATTGTGTTTCCGTTGAAGCCGAACCGGACCCTGATTGTCGCTCGGTCTTTTCCTTCAACAATCTTTGGTAAACTTTGTTCCTTCCTATCGCACTTCAGTTTTTGTAGTTTTGTGTTAAAGCTTTTCTGCTTTTAACCTCAGTCTGTTTTTAATGTTTGTTCTTTAATTTTATAGCTTTGAAAATGGGACTGATAGGTCTTGAAACGTCAGCTGAGTAAAGTACTTTGAAAGGAATGAGGAATTGTCCTTCCCCATGCTTGCTGCTGTCTATTGGGTTTTATAGCAACTGCTTTCAACTTCTTTATATATATATATATATATATATATATATATATATATATATATATATATATATATATATATATATATATATATATATATATATATATATAATATATAATGTAAACATTAATCGAGCTTTTTGTCTGAATAGAAAATTTAAACAGGTTCCGTTGTTTTAAGTTTTGCAGTAAATTATAATAACCGTGAAGAAAACGAAAACTTGCGACTTTACATAGCTTCTTAGCCAGGCACAGGTGTCCATTCTAATATTTCCGTCTTTCGAATACACAACGCACTTCGTGAAAAGCCTTGCTATCAAGTTTCCAAACACTTTCATTCTTGGTTTCAGACACTTCATTATAGCACTCAGCTGCAATGAACTAGATTACTTGAAAGAGGAAACAAAAGACCCTTTATGTGCAGCTTTTTTGGGGGTAAATTGCTGTAATACAATATACTGCAATGGATTTTGCTTTCTAGAAGGCTAAAGAATTCTGTATTACTGTATTAGTATACTTCGATAACTACACAAAGAAAGTCTTTTCTTCTTCTGGATATTATCCAGAATTTGGGTAACTAAAGTGGAGGCAGTCAATGGGAGTTGAAAATAAGACCAGAACTTATATCAAAATACACTATACCACTTTTCATAAACAAATTAATTACGACGCTTCACCGCAGAAATCTGTTCTTTATAACTAGAATATGGTTTCTGGTCATCAGCTAATGAGATATTTTCCAATCATAGATACATAGCACATACACAAGGAAAAAACAGCCTCCTCCCAGATACCTTGGTGAGGTACTAATTATCAAAGCTTACTGTACCAAGAGCTACAACGAAGTGAATCTTGAAATAATCCGTTGATTTCAAATACATAATTTTATAAGATTATAAAGTCTTTGCAAATAGAAAAAATTTCCATGAAGTGAAAATAAGTCAAGAATGGAACTACAAATACAATTAGTCTCGGCCGACGTGACTTGGGGAATGCATGTGAAAAATTGACGATATACGGTTACTGCTTAATAAATACTGTTTTGCGCTAAATCGCTTGATGGCACGCGAAATACTTAACTCAGTCTGTTGACATTTGAAGGGTGATTCCTTATCCTATAGGGTACTATTATAGATTTTCAGCCCGACATTATATATGAACATGTTCTTCCAGTGAGAAGTATTTCGTTGTATCTGAAAAAATATCCGGGACTGAAATTCCCACTTCTAAAGCAAACTTCTTGATGAGGAAGCATTTATATTCAACTCTTAGTACAAGGTAGAAAAATAACTGACCATAAAACTGACTTGAGATAATTGAGGAAAGATAATCGGCAATTAAAAACTATATTCAGCTTGTTTGTATGATATCACTTTTACCCGAGTAGGACCTGATCGACGTAACCCGTCATGCGACGAAACCAAATATCGTAAAATGCTTTCCATTATAAGCTCCATCATGCAACAGTGGAGTAATAGATGCCAGTCTCCAGAGTTCATTCAACTTCATCCTCCTCATCAACCACATCAAAGGCCTTGTCGGACGAGAGTATCCGGGGAACGAACCACGACCTGGTTCTCTCGGCTCGTTAATGTGGGTTAACGGTGGCCAGTGACTCGTTCCCAAAAAGGGAGTCCTAAACACAGGGCTCATTTCGGCAACGGGAACTTCCTCTTCCTTCTTCATTTCTCACTCTTTTTCTCCTTTCAAAGACCATTGGAGATAAAATGTTGACTCGAGTCACGTTTTTGGAAAACGTGTAGTGTTTTCTGTCGATAAGAACTATACAGTCTGAACAAATAACCTCTCATCAAGGAAAGTCTGAAATACTCTGTATATGAACGATAAAACATAGGCATATCTCAGATTTACTCAAGAATAAAAAAGAAAAAAAAAACATAATATTAACGTGATGGAATTACTATTTCGCCAGAAATTTCAGCACTACATTTTATTTATCCTTCCGATTAGAGAAATAAAGTAATATTCATTATAGTTTTTCACCTAACAGGTTGCAGACGATTTTCGCATTAAGACAATGCCGAATTGAACTAAGATCTAGTAAAGTGGGAAGTCGGAATAATTTTCGGTAATGTTGCTGGTTCAGTTTTGACTGAATGATTTTGGATAATCCTTTTTAATCCTGATTCAGGTTGGGGGACCCTCATCCTCTCTAAACATTTGGAATGGCGACTTCTATGGAAAGTAAAATTGTATTAATACAGGTACTTATTTTGTATTTCCGAGGAAGATCTGATTATTGCAACATCTTCTACTCGCCATGAATCATCATGAAACTGCTCACAGGTTATCTTTAATAAAGTGTTACTCTAGTGAGACTGATGGTTCAGTTTTCTCTTGTGTGTGTGTGTGTGTGTGTGTGTGTGTGTGTGTTTGCGCGCTCCTGAAAATTTTTTTTCTTTATTAAGACGACGACCTAATCACGATGGGCGAAGCATAAGTATCAATCTATTTTGTTTTTCGTGGCATAATCACCTTAAACCTGTGCGCGTGCGTTTCATTTTTCCGCAGTTGAAATAAGAAATCCTATACAAAATTAATGATCTACTTTTCATTCGAGTGAAACCTAATGTGGGGTTGACATTGAATCCATTATTCGAGGCTAACGGAACCCGCTGAATAATCGATAACCGTCCACGAGATAACGAGGTCGATGTCTTCGGCAGACATTCCCTTACACTTGGGTCGAGGTACATACATCCTCGAAGGTGCAACATCACGAGAACAATATCCTGGACGGAAAAGAAAACGAGAGGCAAAGCCGCTAATCAGGTTACATGGCGTCTTTAATCTGGACTAAGGATCGTTTATGGATCTTGCCTCGTTTAACGCTTTCATTGGAAGGTAAATTATCTGCTACTGCCAAACTTAATTATCTGAAGGAAAAAGGTCTCAGAAAGCGGAGTGGTCAATGACATAACCGGATGGACACCTCGACTGGTCTTTTGATATCTACGGTCCCTGTTATTTACAATTTCCCCTGTGGAAAATAATGATAATTTACGTTTACTGACCTAATTCAGATTTTGATTTTTTTATTTATACCTTCTGTTTCTAGTGGTTATAAAGGTGCCAAATGTTTTTGTGCTTAACTTCCAATTCATCAAAAGTTTCATACACGTCTGTATATTACACAGTACATATATATATATATATATATATATATATATATATATATATATATATATATATATATATATATATAGATATATATATATAGATAGATAGATAGATAGATAGATAGATAGATAGACAGAAAGATAGATAGATAGAGAGGTATACATATAAATAAAGTGAATGTTTGTATTCAAGTTTGACTTCTACAGAAATCAAAACTGCTTGAGAAACCCAGAAAAAATTTTTGCACATGGCCTCTGTGTCACCCCAGAAAGGTTTTTAACTCAAAAATCCCTACTGCGTGACAGACACATAAACACAGACAAAACAAATGAAATTTTTGTTTTTACGTCACATTTTCCTTAATTTTTCTGGGTGTATTCTCATTTTTCACCTGACACTTCACCTTTTCTTCTGGCGCTGCTAGAAGTATGATTTACCTAAAACAATAAATCCCCTATAACATAATTTTTTTATCAGGATTTACGTGAATTTTGATCATAATTTATGATAATAATTAATATAAGATCGACATAGAAAACGTAAATCGATCATTTCTTTCCATAGTAAGTGAAGCAGAATCCGCGCATGCACAGTAGTGGCGTAATGCAACGATTTCAGCCAGCAAAAACCAACTTATTTGCCCCGTCCGTTCATACATATGGTTGAAGACGTTATATGATATAATAAGTAAATAAAAGCATTCCCATTTTGTCCTACACACGATCCTACGTCATTTATTACATGAAACATCCTGTAGGAAGAACAACGCGTTGTTGGCTGTGCTGGAATAATTGAAATATCACCTTGGACACTCCAGCAGTTGTAATTAATTATCGTGGAAATTGGCAAAAAACTTCACTGCATACGGAAGATAAGTCTCTCTTCACGTTGTATGGTACTGATTACCTGGCAGATAATGACTGAAAATTCTAGATTAAAACTTTACAGGAATGTAGACCATTACATTTGGAAATCTTTTCCGAAAGGTACTTGGAGGATAAATGTATCAGATGCAAATAGGGATTTAAGAAATAGCAACTACTGCACTTCAAGTAACTCGAAGTGCTCACAGCTTACACAACACATTAATTCATACCTTTTGCTGATGTAATCATACATAGTGAGGAATAGTATTCCCATCATTTAGGAAAATAAAATTATTGTTTATGGTTATATATTAGAATGATATATATTAATTTCTGTCTTTTATCAACGGGTATATATTCAAAACAATAAATACCAATTGCCTAACATTCCTCCAAGAAGGGAAAGATTTTGTTTGATTCATGATTACGTTATTGTACGAATTGTCCAGGTTTATAGATACCATATGTGTAACTTTATACACAATTCTACATTAGGTATGTGATGTCGTTGTAAAGACAATTATTTGTGATTTATTGTGTTATGTTAAAAAGTCCCTAAAACTAATATAAAAATACGTATCACGAGTTGAAGGTGTTTTGCCACTTTTTTTATCAGTGCATATGATGAGGTGGGTGGAAGGTTAATTCTTGCAGCTATTCACTTAATAATAGGAAAGAAGTAAAAAAGGCGTAACAAAGTAAAGACTAAATATTTCTTATTAAAACAAAATGTCTATTCTCATACAATATTAATGAATGAGTTGAAATTAGAACTGAGGGGTTGGTTCAGTTTTTTATGAGTTGACAGTGAAATTTACTTTCCTTATAGTAACACATATCATAAAAAGACATCATTGGCCTAGGCCTATACCAAATTGTCTGTATCACATGAAAAATATTGTTTTAGATTTTTATTGTATGATTTGGTCTTATAATGGCCTACAAATAGTGGTGAAGGGTCTAACAGTGAAATGAATAACCCTATACATGATTTATTCATGTTCTGATCAGAGCAACTAAGATGTTTCCCAGATGAAATACAACAGCAAACTGTCACAAAATTGGCACTAACCTGACCACACATACAATTCCCTGTCAGTCGGTCGGAAGATATTTAGGTAATAATAACATCAATTCATCCATTCTGATGAGTGGACTGTCTCCGCCCATAAACTGTTGTCTACGCGTAAGTTTTAACGGCAGTTTCGATGAACTGGAAGAAATGACAGGTAAACTTGGGGGTGTTAGGGAGGAGAAAAGCGGAGAGAGAGAGAGAGAGAGAGAGAGAGACAGAGAGAGAGAGAGAGAGAGAGAGAGAGAGAGAGAGAGAGAGAGATAGTTTATCGAATATCATTCAGCATTTTCCCCGGCAGCACCGGGTTGGTTAGCTATTAGACATATATATGTGTGTGTGTGTGTGTGTGTGTGTGTTTTGTTCTCTTCTTTTTCTTGTGGGCTGGGTACTAGGATGTGTTGCCTGGGCAATACAATAGGCATTAGTAAGAGTTATATAATGTTACTGTGGTTGGTTTAATTAAAGTAAATGAATAAATAGAGAGACAAAAAACAAAATGGATAAATTAGTAGATAAACAGATAAGGAAGGTGATTAAAGCAGTTAAACAGATACAGTATTGTTGATAAAAACCTATAAATAAACAATATAATATTGGTCAATGAAGGGAAACTTTTAACAGGGCTGCTTAAATAAACTGGTAACGATAGTTGATTGCCGTATCTAGAAATAATGCCCTGAGCTTAGCGTAAGCATTTATTGATTTTACAATTTTTCATATCGAATCAACTGATAATTCCTCTTAACGAGAAAATTTGAAGTAGTTTAGTTATTTTAAACGCTTTTTCATCATTGTAAAATTACTTTCCTTACCTATTAAGTTTCATTCAGTATGATTACTTTGAGAATTGAAATTCTCGCCTAACGAAAATACACTAAATATAATTAGCTCCAGGTTGCATGTTTCCATAGTCAGCAGCCCCTTTTGTCCTCGAAAGTCAAAGGCATATTGACTTTCAACCTTCGCTCCAAGCGCATATGAAAGTTGCCGTGTTGTATAAGCAATATCCCGGCGTGAATTCTTATAAGCTTCCAGCGTATTGTATTTCAAGGAAATCATCTGCCAGGCGTTTTGATATTGAAAAGAGTATTTTTGTCAACTGTAGCACTGAGTGAAATGTACGAACACTTCCAATTTAAATGCACCCTTCAGTTATGTCTTATTCACCATTCATCATAACCAAATTTTCATCTGGAGTGAAATATGAGAAACAGCATGTTACATCATTCCTGATACAGAGGCGTTTGGTTTGTTTTCAGTATTCGGCTTTGCGTATTACTTAGTTATAGTACACATGTATTGTGACAAGTTATTATGAGCATCTATTCGAAATGTGAAAAATAAATATTATTCCCTTTTAAAACACACATATTTAAAAGAAAAAAAAAAAAAAAAAAATATATATATATATATATATATATATATATATATATATATATATATATATATATATATACATACATACATACATACATAATACATAAACATGCATACATACATACATACATACATTTATATGTATATATAATGCGTGTGTGTGTATATATATATGTGTATGTGTGTGTTTGTGTGCATATTCATATACATACAGATATGTACATAAACACACACACACACACACACACACACACACACACATATATATATATATATATATATATATATATATATATATATATATATATATATATATATATCATATATATATATATAAACGTACAAACGTCTTTAATATCCAATTCGCTCTACCTCGAAATAATATATTTTCATATATGTTACCGAAGGGGAATTTTTTAGTTGATAATAAGTTCGTCGTCCCGTGGGCTCGAACCAGCGGACAAGAACTCAGGACTACAGTGGACGCATTTAACCCATGTGGCCCACCGGACGACGAACTTATTATCAACTAAAAAATTCCCCTTCGGTAACATATATGAAAATATATTATTTCCGAGGTAGAGCGAATTGGATATTAAAGGACGTTTGTAGCTTACTGATTGTATATGAATCACGGTGATGTGATAAAAGTCATATATATATATATATATATATATATATATATATATATATATATATATATATATATATATATATATATATATATATATATATATATATATATATATATATATATATATATATATACATATATATATATATATATATATATATATATATATATATATATATATATATATATATATATATACACACACATATATACATACAGTATCTTACAAAATCATAAGTTTTATTGAACGTTGAAAGCCTTGTAACATTTCCAGTCTCGCAGTTTCCATAGGAGACAGTCCATAAAACATGATGGTAACAAAAGCTCTCATCAGCGACAGCGATTCCTTTCAGTACTTTTAATTACTTCCTTTCTTCAAAGTTCACTTTGATGATCGACGTTTGTTGTAACACTTTTATAGGAAACTTATCTTTGTATCTACTTTGTGGATGTAAATAGCTCCTTCGATAACGATCGCATTCAAGTTTTTCATTTCCATCTGTTTTGTCGCTTGATACTTGTGCGCATGTGCGCGTTTGTATCTGTTATATATCTACAAACCGAAATAAAGGAAAACAAGTAAGTATGAAAGAATGTTTTTCTTGTTCTAATTAGCTCCATTTTTGTTTTATTTTATTTTTATGTTTCTCTTCTCTTGCTGTATTCAGTTGCATTCTTTTAGTTTTCTGTAAAAGGAAACTATTGAGATGGCTTTGTCAGTTGTCGGCCTTCAGATCTTAAACACTACTGAGGCTAGAGGACTGCAAGTTGGTATGTTGATCATCCACCCTCCAGTCAGCAAACATACCAAATTTCAGCCCTCTAACATCATCAGTTTTTATTTTATTTATGTTTAAGTTAGCCATGGATCGTGCGTCTGCCACCGCTAATGGTGCCAGCCGCCGACTCATCTTCACTTGCCAGCATCTGGGGAGCAACTTAGCGCTGCCCGGTCGTGGCTGAGAGTTTAATACTGCAGCACATCGAGAGTTTCATACAACATTATTCGCTGTACAAAAAACTCGATTGCGCAGAAGAAACTGCGGTGCATCTTTTACTTGTTTAATTATTGTGTCCCATTCAACAGAAAACTAATCGTTTAACAGGGATCCTGTTGAGATGAAGGATGCTTCTTTAGATGGCCTATATATTTCAGAGACAACTCAATTTCTCCATGATATCGTCTTGCTCGTAATCTCATTTTTTGTTATTACTAATATCCCACATCAGTCTGCTATTATGGTACCATCACTCATTTGCCATGATAAATTACAATTAGACAATGCCGTATTGGAAGTTGTTAATAACGGAACCACTTCTTTGGATGTCTAACTTTACGATAATATATCATGTATTACGAGCCTTAAAAATAGCGTACATTAACATGCTGCCTGTATCTTCCTAAGGGATATTTTTGCACACGTTAATGAATAGGTAGTTTATATCCATTCATCTGTCACTTACGCATTAAAATATACTTACCAAAGTCTTTTATAAGATTGTAAGTCATTCCACAATCACACAAAAATAAAACTTATAAATTGTAACTAATGAAATATGCAGTCTTCCTAAATACCGAAAACTTAGAAAGATATTGAAGTAAAACACATGAAAGTATTCTATTATCAAATTTTTTTTCCGTAAAATTCGTCACCAGAAAATATATTTCCTACAGTTTCGGCTTTGCTACACGAGATTTCAGAAACTTAGACAGAAAAAAGTTATGAATTAAAAGCTTGTATCGAAAGTTTCATTTCTTTTTTCTTCTGGGAAATTGTTGGATTTTAGGAATTATCTGAAACTCTGCTGAAATGTCATTTTTATTTTACTCAGTATTGTGAAGGTTAAGACATTCATATTAAATTCCTTCAGTGATTAAGAAAAACTAAAGCGATTATAACTCATGCAGGATAATAATAATAATAATAATAATAATAATAATAATAATTATTATTATTATTATAATAATAATAATAATAGACCGGACGTGACGTTGATTGACAGAATCAAAGTTATAAGTATCACTTCATTGATGTCGCCTTCAAAAATACCAGTCCGGGACACCAGAGTAGATGAGAAAGAAAGAGCAAACATTGATAAGTATCAAGACCTGAAAATCGAAATACGAAGGATATGGAATAATATATATATATAATAAAAGTGGAAATTGTACCCATAACCACAGGAACACACAGGCATGATCCTAAGATCCCTGAAAAGGAACTGGAAAACTAGATGCCGAAGATAGCTCCAGGACTCTTTTGCAGGAAGAATGTGCTACTAGAAACAGTATCTTTGAAAAACACATAGTGAGACAAAGTGATGGACTCCTAAGGAAGGACTGAGATCATGGAAGGCAGGATGCAAACGATCAGAACCCCTATTTGAAGGATATCATCAGCCACTATAAAAACCACCCAATAACAACAAAAAGGAGTTTTTTAACTAAATGATAGACTATGTGTATTTTCCAAAAAAATTTGGAAATAAATTTATTATTATTATTATTATTATTATTATTATTATTATTATTATTATTATTAGATGAAGACATATACATGGATCTACGAAACTAAACATATTCCTGTTGATTCTAACAAGAAATGTTTTTCATAACTGATAAACCAAATGAGTTATAATATATTTACTTTTGTATGTTTTCTTTTATTCTTTTATTCAGTATAATTTGACCTTCAGTCATCTCCAAATTAAGATTATCGCCTTCAAAAACATCTAAAAATAGTCCGGATAATGAGATTTCCAACGTGTTATGCAACAAGTTTCCTAGTTTGTCCAGACACGGAGAGAAAATTATTACCTTTGTGTGGTTCCTTTCCCTCAGTGTAAGGTAAATTATTTTGTTGGTGTAGATAAAGCTGGCCTTATGCCAGCCCAAGCTCTTGAACGAAAATATGATGAAGATAGATTTAGCCTTCAATAATGGCGCTATATCGTGCCAGAAATAATGCCTTTAGTTGATTTTCTCTTATTTGAATTTAGAGAGTCGAAATTGTAATAAGGTTTGAATGGATGCTAAATTGCATGTGATATCTTTAAATTGATAACATCAACATGTAGTACAGAAACTTAACCACGTGTGTATCAAGAGATGCTTTTATTCATTAGCCATCAGTGGCATCCCTCTATTTTTATTTTCTCGACTCCAAGGAACTTCCAAGAAAACCTTCGGAGAATTATTCCCTTTGACGTCGCCAGCTCGAGCAAAATTAGGAGACAGATTTCCAAGATTATTTCTGCAAAAAGATTTTTGCTTCTTTTTCTTCTCGTACCCTGGTTTCATGACTTTGAATTCTCCACTACTATTGATAGCTGGAAGAGCGCTTTTCTCGATTTGGTATGGAATATCATTGTTTATTTTAATTTAAATTTACTTTTTTTTTATTGATGTAAATTTACTTATTTTTCATTGTCTTGGAAGATCTGTGTTACTGCCTTTTTACGAGATGGTTTTGTGACGGAGTTTCTCAGAGGGTAAAGCATATTTTAGATGTACATTCTGCTGCTCGAGTAAGTATATATATCAATCACTTTCTCACGTCAGATAAAATAAGAAATTTACTTAAGATAGAAAACACTTGTTTCAACATCGAGAGGTTAAATAAATAGCTAATAATTCTATATTCCAAAACAAACATTTCTTTGCCCATATTTAGTAGCTCCCATTGTCCTTTTCACGAGAAATCAAGTTTTTTTATGATCTTTTTAACGAATGATGATAAATCATGGTTTTCCTGAAACTGGCAATCAATACTTTTGGTATACGATATGGTTTCCAAAACAGCCATAATAATCGTAATGAGATAAACAAGAGGGAAATAAAAACGCGGTTGAACTTCACCGACTTTGGAGACAAAAAATTAAATTTCGCTAATTAAAACTAAATCAAAGCAATGGAGGAAACGTTTGTGGCGAGAACATTTTTCGGGAGAAGGACAGAGAGAATTAAGTATATTATGAGAACCCGTTTCTGTAAATGTTTTGCAAGCTTAGTCACTTAACGAATTAACGTTAAAATACACATATCAAATGCATGATGAAGTTATGAGTGGATATGAGTTTTTCCTGAATAAGTATATGCTATTATTCTTATAGGTTTCTCCTACTGTTTTACAGCTACCAAAGTCCCTTAGTATTATCTAAGATGAAAGCTACACTACGGCAATTAAATAGAATATTTCTATCACCAGTCTCTTTGTATTAGTAGAAAGAGCATTTCATGAATAAACGAAAATGTAAGGTTTCGGGGAAGCTTTAAGAAGGGACAAATGATCGGGCCAGCAATTGTACGAGGGCACGTCGTAATGAATCATTAGTATTTGTTATAGAGTTTGAGGAAATTTGTTTCGGAGTGCACTTTAATTATGATATAATGAATAAACAATAAGCATCTTTGGGAGTCTCTTTCTTGCAAGTTTTTGTACGTAGGATTTTCATTATTTCTGTTTAAAAGATTTAGAATTGGCTTCGTTTAGATTTTTTCTGCTGAACTAAGTTGCGAATGATGGGGGAATATATTTCTTCCATCTAGTAGGATTTACTTGAAAATATATGTGAATTGTCAAATACGAATTGGCGCGTGTTTCACAGATTTGTACGCCTATTAATGTGGCATGGTCTCTCATATGACGAAAATTAATAAAATAACTGCAACGACGGATTAATTTTCTCATGTTTATTTGCATTAATTTGTGACTTGTTTAGGTATATGAGTGAATGTCAAAAAAACCAGAGTGCATTTTATATTCAATGTCATTTCTAATTCCTAATTTATGGGCCAAATCCTGGGTATACGTATCTTTTCTTTTTATCCAGGTATTATATTTGCTGAATATGATTGCTTTAGTAAGAATTGTTCTGAATTTTTTCTAACTTATATAATTTTTTTTAGATAAACTAACAGTGCATAAAGAATCGTAATGCATCTGAAAAATTGAATTGAGAGAATCATTAGAGTACTGTTCCATAGTAACTAAGGAAAATCATACGCAAAATAAGTGAGCGATAATATTTAAATGTTTTTGTCGGTACGAGAATACAATTTGACATCTATTTGGTTTTCTTTATTACACTATCATTCCAATTTTATGAAAACTATACATAGGAAAAAATTTTTAAACCCCTAACTCATTATGGCTTATTAAAAAAAGAAACAATAAAAAACAGAGATAATGGCACTGTAGACTGATGAATTCCAAACAGAAATTCGTTGTCGAAAAAAAACCTCCAAAAAATCTCAGAGCAGGACTAAGGAACCGGGCTTTGAATAAGATCTAATTCCCTATAACGCGCGAGTGGTCGCTCTGGGTCTTTAGTAGATTCTTTAATGAGAATAATGATGTCGTCCTTTAAAGAAACTGAATAGGACTGGTATTTGGAACAGTAAATATATTTGTAGCACATCATAAAATCATAATGAGCAGGGGGAGAGAGAGAGAGAGAGAGAGAGAGAGAGAGAGAGAGAGAGAGAGAGAGAGAGAGAGAGAGAGAGAGAGAATTCTCTGATATTCCTCTTAGTTTCCATTGGGCATAAATTAAATTCATGAAATATACATCTGTTTCTAATTCCTGATAATTGTGATCATTATTCAGAAATTTAAGCTGAAAAAGAGAACAATTGAAATAGTGATTAAAATATGTATTTTATATTCCATGTAAAGGCAGTAGTGAAATAAAAATGAATCATGCAGTTATTAGATGTCTGTAGGAATTTCACGGTTTATGATATTTTTTTGCATGTGATAGCCACTGGAATACAAGGTTTTTTATGGACAGTTAATTATAACGATGTTTAAATCACGCTAATTGTCTTATTAAACAAGGATTAAAACTAATAATTCGGATATACTTATCCACCAAAAGATTTATTATTTCATATAAAAAGCTGAATTTGGCTGTGGCCAATTAAGTGTACAAATCTAAATTAGCTATTGCATCAAAATGAATTGCAGATAATGTCTGTCTGCATATTCAAAGAAAGAAGCAATTAATTTAATGTTTAGAGCATGTTTATACCTACCTGCCTAGTAATTATGATTTTGCATAAAGATATCGTCAATAAACATCAGATCCGGTTTGATTGTAATCTTCATTGGTAATATGTAACGACCAAGATGATATATAAACAATGGCTTGACCTTTACACTTTACTGATGGAGACTGAGAATAACATTTTCTTTGAAACATGTAGTTAAAATAGTAGACAGGTAACTAATATATATATATATATATATATATATATATATATATATATATATATATATATATATATATATATATAATATAATGATACATGTGAATGTTTGTATGTTCGTGCTCTACAGAAATCCGAACCGCTTGACCGATCTAGACAAAATTTGGCACGCGGCCATCATTTGACCCAACTTAGATAATAGGGTATGTTTCAAACCCGTACCCTCATTATGGTTTTCTTCATGTAAAATGATTGTTTCCAATCATGATGAGGTAACAGATGTATAAAATGGAGTAATAGTTCAAAGAGCACAGAAATAGTAGAGAATATAAATTAGTTTTATGTGTGTGTACGAGTATATACATATATTCATATATATATATACATCTATACATATAATATGTATGTATGTATGTATGTATTTAAATATGTATGTTATATATAAATGTGTGTGTTCGCGTGTATGTGTGTTTTTGTGTGTGGTCGTGAATGATACTGATATTATTAAACATACGTAGTAATTAATAATGTGGAAATAAAATCCTTTGATTAAAATGGGATAAACCGGTTTCCATTTATAGTCTTTGCAATTACAATACAATAGCAGGACTCGGAAAAACAACTACAAGTTTATTCTAAAGATTTGGAGATCCTATATATTTAGAACGAATTATGTTTTGTAAAAAACTATATAACCAAAAGGTTATATATATATATATATATATATATATATATATATATATATATATATATATATATATATATATATATATATATATATATATATATATATATATATACTTATATATAATTTATATATATATATATAGATAAATATAAATATACATATATATATATATATATATATATATATATATATATATATATATAATTTATATATATAGATAGATAAATATAAATATACATACATATATATATATATATATATATATATATATATATATATATATATATATATATATTGGGAATACTTATGTGCTACTTGTTTCTTGGGGATAAACTAATATTAAAGTTTTGAAAGTCAGATTACATATTTACCCCTCCCCCATATAATTATATACACAAACACATGTATATATATATATATATATATATATATATATATATATATATATATATATATACACACACATGGATGTATATATACAGTATAGTCGACAAGTGGGAATAAGATAAAGCAGAAAAGTCGGAGGTCGTTGATTACCGGTTGTTAAGAACAGTATGAGTGAAAAAATACCTAATAAGCAAGAAGAGATTCCATAACCACCGTTTATTTAACTAATTTAACTTAATTTAATTTAATTCTAAGTGCAACATTATACTCAGGTAAATAAATTTACCAATAATCCTTTTAAGTAGTGCTTCATAGTCCTAGTCATTCAGTAAAGGCATAAACGATTCACCTTCAATAATGAATACAGATTACTAGCATGAAGTGTAATAAAACTAATAGAAATGATTTAACGTATTTTCCAAGAGTTCTTAAAAAAAAGTAATAGTCATCCTTGATTTAAAAATAATGTCCATAAACATTCGACAAAAGCATGATATTACTTACATAAAAATCATTTTCAACCTCAATGTCTTGAGGACGTTGTACCCCGCAGCATATTCCTGAGATGTATGCTAGTATTGCACCAGGTCCGGTTTTTTTTTGCATGCCCCTGGGTTAACTTAGGTTAGGTTAGGTTGTGTTAGGTTAGGTTGAATTTATAAGCATACAGTACGCCGGGTGTGGGAAACATAATGAGATTATTTTCAAGTAAATTCTACGGTTAGTTCTTAAGATATGGCGTCCCCCTTTTTTCAAGGAAAGGGTCCGGTACTCGGCTACATCTCGGAAAAATGCGTACCCGCATCGTGATGATCAGCAACATTATTGGAATAGTTATCCTACAATATGAGTACCGAATATGCCATTCAATCCTCACAGAGCAAGAAACGTCGGTATCGGGTATTGGATTTACTCAGCCACAGCAGCAATTCTCTGCACGCCTTGTCAATATCAGCAACTAGTGGTAGTGATTCGTACTTTTCTGCTGAAGGCTTTCGTAGGTCCAGTATACTGAAATGTTTTTCACTGTTTTCTTTCTTAGTATATATTGCATACAGTGATGAAAATATATGCATAGGTGCAGATAATACACACACACACACACACAGATATATATATATATATATATATATATATATATATATATATATATATATATATATATATATATATATATATATATATATATATATATATATATTTTTACTTACCTTAATTCTCAGTACGCTAAATTAAAGTTTACAAAAGAAGAAGCAGAGCACTAGTTACTATTCTCAGACATAATGTTGGAAATAGAATAGAGTAACACAGTAGAACAGCATACAGGAAGAAAACTTACACTAGAGTGGGTGTTAGCTTCTCCATTTTCGCATTTTATCGCTGTATACTTAATACAGTATAGACTTTCTCATATAAAGCAGGTAGGACTTCTAAGGTATATGCTAATATACTAACTTCATTGTTGTGATAGAGTTTTTACGAACATTTGTTCCTGAAAAATGTTTACCCAGAAAGAATATTCGATACCTAGCTAAAGAACTTTTTTAACTACATCTTCGTAACAAAACCAAACATAAGCAGATTGGACAAAGAAACTTTTTCTCAAGGAGAGCAATTGTGCAAGAAAATTAGTCAATATTTAAAGAAAATAATATACCAATGTTTCCTTCATATTAATGTATGCACAATTTATTCATTAACTTTAAGATGAAAAATATTCTCGACCACAAAGACAAGAACCTATCTCTCTGGTTTTCTGACACTGGCTACATGTTTAAATGTACTGTTTGTAGCAACTGCTATTTAGGATCTAGCAATAGGTCCCTCGCTGCCAGGGCATCGTATCGCACTGGAAAAAGTTAGAGAACAAAAGAGATTCTTTCTGTATCCATCCAGTCAGTCGTGAGGGAGCATTCCGAGAACATCTGCGATAAACAGGTAAATGTAAAAGATTTTTCCACCGTATAATAACTAGAGTAATGATAATAACTAGAGCCTAAGTTTTATATCCCATATTTTTTGTCATAATACTAGCGTTGCCTGTAAACAAAGTAGGACCGTGTATTTGGTAAATGTACCCTAGTTTATGGAATATAAAAAGTAAACAATTTGCCTGTAGTCAAGGGCATTCAACTCGGTAAACCCAAGGAATCTCAATAACTTTTTCCACAGCCTAGTATTATTACTGTGTTTGTGTCCTTTTATTTGTTGTTAGCATGGTGCCGTTTTGTCAAATTGTTCTGCTTGTTACTATAGATGATTGATTCGATGATTGATTCCTTCTGTCACTGATGGCTGGTCCCTTCTGTAAGAATCAATATCATTTAGAGGAAAAGTAAATCCTAGAGATACGATAAGAATGAAATGTTGCCAGCAATATTTTTAAAAACATAACGAAGCTTGTCCAAAAAAAATGGTTTTCGTTCACGGAAATATATCTATGGAAGTCATGGAAATTTGGGAATCTTAATCTCTGGCAAATGTTGCTTGCTTCTATGACCCTCTGTATCACAGGGTTGTAAAATGATTCATTTAATTAATTGTTATTGGTTTGATTTTTACTCCTATCGCAAGAAACTTCAAGCCCGAAATACCGTAGTTTTACTCCGTCTCTTTCATTTAGTTCATGAACCGGAAAGATTTTCACACTGGCAATTAGACTTAAACCGATTAAGTTTTTCCTTATCGTGGTCGTTTTCTTTATCTCTTTCGGTGGCATTCGAGCTCAAATGAAAAAGTTTTGCTCTGATATTACTTCCAAATTAAAAGTTTCTTCCGGTTTAGATTATATATATATATATATATATATATATATATATATATATATATATATATATATATATATATATATATATATATATATATATATATATATATATATATATATATATATATATATATATAATATATATATATATATATATATATATATATATATAAGACAATTTACGCTAAAAATCCATAATTCCTTAAATAATATGAAGATCAACTTCATTAGAAAAACTGAGTCATAATAATAATAATAGTAATAATAATAATGTTGTAATTTTCTTTGTTATTTTTAAATGGAAAATTTGTTTTACCACAAAAATCTGTCACGTAAAACATCAGCAAATATTTTCCGAACATTTTATCGGAACTTTATGAAAACGTGAAATTAAAAGTATATACTTGAGCCCAGTAATAATTTGCATAATTACCAATCATTTTCTGCAGTTCACCGGAAATCTGGCTTTGTACTGACCTATTCACACAAATGTTTGCAGTACACCACCGTTAATCTGTCATATTTTTCAAGTTCATCATAAGATAATGTCAGATCATTTAAAAGTTACGAAGCCTTTAAAATCTAATTCCCGAAAATTGGGGGAGCAAAGCTGTTGGTGGATGGAAGCTGTCAAACACTATTAGGGGAGGTAGGGCTCAAATGGACTAAATCACAATCCATAATTCATAGAACTTACGGAACGAGGGACACCTTTGGGGGCACTGAAGAGCAGAAACAATGAAACGATATGACGCAGAGATGGGGGAAATATACTGTACTTATTGACTAGAAATATGTGGTTTACAGTCATCCACTATTACGACTAAAACGATAGGTGACGCAATCGCTTTGACGTCACACGAAGTTGGTGTTCCCTAACATGACGTCATATTGACGTCACATGAGTGGGATTTCCCTTCTATGACGTAATACTTTACTGAGAAAAATGCTATGACTTCATGATATTATACTAAGGTTTATAACGTCAAGGACAGAATATCTACTTTAAACAGAGGAATTTTATAGAAGGTTATACAATTAATTATTTTGAGTTGATAGCACAATGACACAGCCTATCGATGGCAGTCTTATACTTAGTGAATACCTAAAAACCCCCATAAATTACCCGTGGGAAAATTTTAATTAAATTTTTTTCAGATTTAGTTAAGTGCAGGAAATGGAACACCTATCCTGCCGAAAAAAATATATAATTGTGAAATGGGTTTAGGACAGAGAAGAAGAAACCCTGGAAAGTAGTGGACGAATTGATGAGAGATGTACTGGAATAAAAAGAATTTATTTTCATGAAAGCAAAAAGGTGCTTTCAAATACAGAGTAAGAGATTCAATGCAGTGCCAATGAACCTTTCATGTCTGGTCATGAATAGGCAGGATGTTAGCTGCGCAGAGGGTAAATTTTTCGTCCAGTAGCTAAGTTATGTATATATATATATATATATATATATATATATATATATATATATATATATATATATATATATATATATATATATATATATATATATATATATATATATAATATATAATTTATATATATACTATATATACATACATACATGCATATATCTACACAAAAATTTTAGAAAACACTAGCACATGGCATTATATTTTGAATATTTATTTAACCACATGTTTAAACTTTCACTTTTGTTGTCATAATAGTTCTTTGTACCCAAAACAACGCCCCGACATGGTTAAGCTGTTAATCTTTTGACCAACCAGTACCCAGACCTCAAGGTCATTCTCCCCACACGATGATATAAAAGGTCGAAAGGCCGCATTGTAAGCCAGTAGTCGCTTGATCATGCCATAAAGGCAAAACAGCTGTCGCGACAAAAATCAATAAATGGAAGAAGGAAGTCTGCGTATTTTTCACCTGAAATTAACGAACGAGAATCAGAAAAAGCTCAGACGGCATGATGATACCTGCAAGAAACTTATTGATGCCACTATGGCAATTGCTTTTAACGAAAATTATATATATATATATATATATATATATATATATATATATATATATATATATATATATATATATATATATATATATATATATATATATATATATATATATTTTTTTTTTTCTGTGTGTGGATATATTTACCTGTAAATATAAAGTACAGTGAATGCATTTATAGGTGGAATGGGGACGCCATTTTCTCTGTCATTGTAACTTTAACAGCATATCGCGGGTCACTTCCCAAAGGAGCCACTTATTGAATATTCCAGTAAAGGTATTCCCAACACGATGCCACTGAGAAGTGTTCATTGAAAGACAAGTGTTCTCCCTCAGGAGCTGAGAAGATAATCGGGAAACAAAGCCTGTCTAAATTTTAGTTTAAAAAACAGTCGTGTGAGAAAATAATCATTATGCTTCGTGATAAAAATACTCGACCCTTGGATTTTAAACTACTCGTTGTAGATGAAATTTTTAAGTGATTTAACTAGTCTTGGAGTATAAGAAAATCGTTACAAATTACTTTTATATTAGTCTCTCTCTCTCTCTCTCTCTCTCTCTCTCTCTCTCTCTCTCTCTCTCTCTCTCTCTCTCTCTCTCAAAACTGACACTAGTTTATGCGTGTGACTCAGTAAAAGGTTGTAACTCAGAACAATGCAGACGCTCTTCATCTATAATCTATGACTAATTTCCAATATGGTCTCCCATGTGGCGTTTACAAGAAAGCTTGTTATTATACAAAACGTAAAACCACATTCAGTAAGAATTAAATGCTTCTTGAAACTTTGCAAGAAAGCCCTTTGAAACACAAACGCAACACATCACATAAGAACGAAAATGTCTCTCGTGGCCTATAAGAAATATCCAGGTTTCTCATCGAAGTCCAAACGTATCACATTCAGCATCAATGTATGATATTTTATCTATAAAGACCGACTAGGCCACTAGGCGATGTAACTATACTTCCATGTAACACTGAATCTTCGTGGGACTGCGGCGATTTTGTAGTATTAGAGACCTATGCTAATAGTTTATCAAAGTCTGTATATATTTATGATCTATTTCGTTAGATATTGGATACTGGAGATAAACTAACAAGAAAAACATAAAAAAAGTCTTCAAACCTAAGCAGACGCACGCTACGAATCAGATTCCTTATAATAAACACATCAAGTGTTAGTTTGGTGTTCAAGGGTGAACTGTAAACTTTTTTTCTATAAATGGTGTCACACTTCGTAACATGCTGGATATGTTTATAACCAAAAAATTAGTTAAAAGTAAAATATTTTAGTCTACTGAACATTAAACAAGTAAAAGTTTCGATTTGATTAACATTTAAACCGAAAGGTGGATCTAGTACCATAATTATCAGAAAATAGTTTTAATTATGCTCAGGTGGTCATCTTACAATTTAATTTAAATTTAAATACAAAAAAAGTCAAGTTGCTAGTACTTCTATTAATGACAGTAATAAATTACAGTGAAGCAAAATGGTTTTCATATTGCCAGTCCCATCGGGAGCTTAGAGGAGGAGAGTAATGTATTGGGTCACTTCCCCAGATACCAATATCTCAGAGTCTCCTCTTTCAATTTCCGCTGGGAATAGAGGATTTCGCTCGGGAGGAAAGCCTAGATCGCTGTAATGAAATTTTTAAAACTACTGACCAGGAAAATTATATTATAAAAGGAAGTTTATATAGGATCTTTAGGATATACTTTATTTACTGTTCATTCCTATACTCAGAGCTTGGTAAAAATCGCGCACTAATATTGATGTATAATATGGCAATGATTACTATCAGAATAGACCAAAATTTGATGTTATTGAGATATTAATGTAGAAAAACAGAATTTTTAGAAATCATTTGTCCAGAATACTGGTATCTTGTCGTTGTATGCAGAGAGAGAGAGAGAGAGAGAGAGAGAGAGAGAGAGAGAAATGATGTTGATAGTAAATTATCGCCTCAACAATTCCCAAACACGGAAAGTATTTATGAATAAAACCAGCTCTTGAGTATAATGTGATTTGATTGATGTATTTTGTAAGAACATGAGTCGGAGTCTGAGAGCGAAATAAGTCACTGATTATGATACGAGCAATGAATTAACGCTGTATTCATAAAGAATAAATCACAGCCTCCCTGTCTAGTAGTTGGCATCGTAACTAATAGTTTTTTTTTAATCTGTGTTAAGTGACAAGAGGAAAAGTGTCCCTAACAAAATAAAACCTCAGTCCTAGGCTGTTGGAAGTGCAAGGTGCTTACCCTTACCATTTTCATGTTGTCTTTTCTTTTGTTATTGCCTCTTTTTCATATTTTTAATTCTTTGTTTTCCTCGTGTTTTGTATTGGTTGGCTTAGGCTCCGCCCTATCTCAGAGTATATATATATATAGTATATATATATATATATATATATATATATATATATATATATATATATATATATATATATATACATATACATACATACATACATACATACATACATATATATACACACACTTATTTCTTTGCATGACGCTCTCAATAAAAGCGGTATTACTTTGGCTAATTTTAGAAGAAAACAAAAGAACATCTTTGAATAACTTATCGTTAATGTTTTGTGATAATTTGCAACGGATTCCGGGGGAGCTTCGCGGTCGTTGCTTTTCTGAAAGAGACGATTATTGACTTATCTTTATACTAAAAGAGTAAAAGGGCTATAAGTTACAAATCTCACTTCTTAATCAAATAGTTAAACCTTTTTCAATAGACATTTTTATTTCCCATCGTGAGGTTTGAGGCAAATATGAAAAAAAATATTCGAAAAGGATATTTTGGATGGTTTCTGACCTATAGCCAAGACTATATTTACATATCAATCCATTTATATAATTTAGTTAAAGCAGGGTTGTGTCGTTTTTTATTTTCCTTCTTTTCTAGCATTAAAAGTTACTGAATAAGGGTGAATAATCAGATAACATTTTAGGTTTGCTAAGTTCAATTGGTTCTAGCCACGTAAAATAGTTAATCCTTGAATAGGAGAGCTGTTAATCAGCTCAGTGGTCTGGTAAAACTAAGATATACTTTTTATTTTTGATACACAGGTAACGTCCTTAAATGTATAATAAAACAAATAAACACACACTTTTTGTCTTGGCCTTCCGATGAGTCTTTGCGTATCTTGCATTATCCATAAAGACTCATATTCGTCCTCTCCAAATGATGAACGCTCACAGATCTAAATACAGTTGGTTTTGGCTTTGTTCCGCAGGCCTCAAACCATCAATAGCCTAAATCCAATCTCGCCATATCGCCCTTTTCCGTAGACTGGGAACTATAAAGGAGACATGGAATACAGGAAATGATATAAGGTTTTCTCTGTCATTGGCTCTATTTGTATCATTTTTCCCAGATAATATTACACATTTGTTGCAGGGAAACAATAAATATTTAATATCTACATTCAATATTTCTGTTTTTTGTATGTTCTGTACTTTTTGGTTATTGAAGAATGTCTAAATATCTACCGTATACACATGAAGAATGTTACCTTTTATATAATATCATTACAAAATAACACTGAAAATATTTTAAAACCTACTCATTGTTGATCTTCAAGAGGAGATTCACTAAAATACGACAGAAATTTCCACAGGGAAAAGTTGTCAGTTTGAAACACCTGGAATATGATATTGTTGAACCATATTACCTCCGAATAAGGTATCACATGGCAAACATTCCAATATCTGAACATTTGCTTTAAATAAATCGGTTCCAGAAACAGAGTTTACGGGCTACTTCTTCATTCCCATTCCATTTTACCCTGGAAAAGTTTGATAGGAAGTAAAATCCTTAAAATGAAATTTTCCTCTATGCCTAATCTGGATTTTACCAAAGTGGACTGGAAAAATATATTGAACATTAGCTGACGGAATGAAGAGTTTTGGAAAAACCACAAGGAGGAAAAACAAAAAATAAACAGGCATCCAGGAAAAATCTGACCAAATCATGCCAGATCATTAAAATCGAATTAACTTACTAATACAGGAAAATGGAAATGTCATAAGGTAGAAAAGCTTTCAGCAAAGACAATTTATGGGAAGCCAAAAGTCAATAATACCTACAGACAGATATAACAGAATACAACTTCCTCCTTTACCACATATATAATCTAGATAAGATATTTTTTTCTTATTTTAGTTGGCTGCGCAATAACCTAGCGAAACGATACTTGTTCGTCTCCGGAAGACTTCGTCCCAATTACCATGCTAATGAAGTCGGTTTTTGTTTTGCATTCACGGATGTCCTAATTAGCCCGGGAGGAAATCAGTCTCTTGAATTCAAGAGACCTCACTTATGGAAAGCAGGTCGTTAGTTTTTATCCGTCTGCTATAGAAGGAGAAGCTTATCACCTCAAAAACATTTTCATCATTTTTTATTTCAATCTTTCCCTTATCGAATATCATGATTTAATTTGCTGGGTTTAATCATATGTGCTTTTATGAAACCGTTTCACAGTAATTTCCAGTGGAACTTTAAATCTGGAAATGCTGTCAGATAGTTATTATTTGTTAATACTCGTGAAATGTGTTCAAAATAGGATCAAAAGACATCAGTCTTGTTGATGTGTCTTAAACAGCTTTGAGTAAATGGCCTTTCTTTAATGATAATGAAATCACAACATTTTTAAAAAGTAAAACAAATCAAGAAGTATGTCAAAAGTAGTTTTTTGAAAATCAGAAAAAAAATTGCAGTGAAAGTAATCACGTGTTCTGCAACAAGGACGTAATTTTTATCCAAGGAAGTGTGCTTTTTAGCTATTGGTTAAAATTACGTGGAAGCCATAAGAATTGTCTACCTTAAAGTTCATAACATTATTCTTAAGTGCCAACGATTTTACACTTGAAAAGACGCAAAAATAAATCACAAGTTGAGAGGAATAATGATCATACATGATTAAAAATGCATACCAGTAAATATTATTATATACACACTATATATATATATATATATATATATATATATATATATATATATATATATATATATATATATATATATATATATATATATATATATGCATATATATAAATATATATATATATATACATTTAGATAGATAGATAGACAGATATACGTGTATGGCCTCCCGTGAGAGCTGTGATAGTTTCGCCTCCCTGGCAATCCAATTTGCTATCAAAAGTATTAAGGCCTAGTTAACAATAACCTTGAAATAGATAACAAATAAGATGTGGCCCTTCCAGCGATGGAAATGGCCTCGCCCACTCACTGTGACAATAATTCACAGGAATACAACATACCAACACACGCAATTCGTCTAGAAATTAATGGTTGTCATTTAACACTTTAAGTACTTGACATTCCAAAATGCCATTAGTCTTGGATTTGTCATAATAGGGCCACATTCATATTAGAAGCCGGGCACCATCAATAATCGTTTCGCTGTGTTCATTTCTGTTTTGACTGCTAACATTAATGCGTGCACACAAACGTATTACACACCAAAAGTCACCATGGTTATTTATCACACTAATCGTTCATACTCATAACGACTAACCTGAAATGGGGAAAAGCGTTGATTGTTATTAAAACACACACACCTATGTATGTCTGTGTATATATATATACACTTATATACATACATACATACATACATACATACATACATACATACATACATACATACATACATACATACATACATAGAGGATAGCTGTTTGTGTGTTTGTGTATCACCTCAAGGTCAAAATACCTTAAGCCCTTCTGGTAGCTTCAAAAGAAGAGGGGGAGCAACTTTTTATGGTAAATCTGCTTTATAATCGCTTTCCAGAGACGAGAGGTTAAAAACTGTTGCCAGCCACATAAAAAGAAAAGAAGATTATCCTACTTACTGTGGCAAACAATGTTTTACAGTGATACGACATTTTTTGCAGTAGCCGAGGTACAGAAAAGTTTTCCGTTAAAGGACTATTCTTAAGGATTAGAGGATTAGGCTTTTTTGTGTTTCTGTGGCCACGTAACTACTCGTGAAACTCGTGTGTGTGTACGTGCGTGTGTGTGTGTAAAGGGGGAAGGGTGGTTGTTGAAAGAGTGAGTTGACAGAACATTCACTCATTTAGTCGGATTATCTTCGCGTATGTTAGTTTGCAGTTCACTTAAAACTTAAATCTGAAAGAAGAATTAGTCCCTATAATATTTCTTGAAAAATAAGTTATGGGGAAAAATGAATGTGCCGTGAAAGTAATTAAAACGATAAGCGGTATATTTTCTTAGAGGAACAGGAGATACTGATGCTGAAGATTGCTTAATGTTGCAGCTGGCTACTCCTGAAACCAGGTTTGAATTTCCTGTGCATGCCTGAGGGTACCTGATACTGCAATAGTAAAACAGCTGTTTTGCATCTGTGGAAATATGGTACACAATTTCAAGTAAATGCATACCAGAAAAAGAAAAATGGTCGTGCTGTCAGGTTTCATGAATTCATAAAAAAAATATCATGATACAAAATGCAAGTGGAGAAAAGAAGAAAACTTCTGTATGCCGTGATGGGTGCAGAGGAGGAATAAAACTTACAGCTTATACTATACAAATTGATCGGTCTACAATGTCAACAAATCATTGTAAATCACATTTTTAGTCACAAGAAATCTACTACGATGTAGCTGCCTGAATATTTCCACCAAAGGAGTTACAAGCGAAAAATAAATGTAAAGACGGATGGCATTGTCCCAATTATTACTCAAGGGTTGAACAAAGGGTAGACCCCATTTGTAATAGAATTTCTATGGCTCCCAACCTGATCCACATTCCTGATGAAAATCCTCACTACCTAATGGGTTAGAAACGTTGGCAATTGCTATTATGGTGCCATCACTCATCCTATAATATATAGGTTTGTGTTCGTGTGTCTTCGTGAGCTAAATTGGATCTTCCTAGTTCTAAGAATTTACCAAAACGTTGAGAGATTATTTTATGCAACAATAAATAGAAGCCGAAAATATTGATAATATCTCAAAATTAAATGAGTTTCAAACGTACTGCCCCCTGGATTTTAAATAGTATAAACGAGCTTTGTAATCTATAATAGACATAGAATTTCTCTCTCTCTCTCTCTCTCTCTCTCTCTCTCTCTCTCTCTCTCTCTCTCTCTCTCTCTCTCTCGTATTGCTTCCAGGTACCGCGTTAAATGATAAGTTGTGCTGGATTGCCCAGTTCAATAGTATGTGAGTTCGTAATTGTTTTCTGTACTTGTCTTTGCAATCTTTGCAGCTGTGACTACAACTTTCTTTAGATTTTGTGATGAAGTATTTAATACAATGAAAATGTACAATTTGATAGTCCCTTAAACCTTTGAGGAAAGCATTAACTTTCTCCTCTTTTTTCACTTAACGGACAGAAAGGCAACGTACTACGATATGATATCAAATGTTAGATTGACCAAAATGTAGGGGATAGCTTGATTATCATGCCAACTAATCCTTACGGTTGAACCTCCATATTACTTGTAATTTCTTAGCTCACCAAATGTCATTACCACACAAATTGTGCAGATTTCAGTTATTTTGCTTCTGAAGACAATTCATTTCATATTTCCAACTTACATTGCTTTCAAAAGCCTTTTTATGCTTTTTGACTCATGAAAAAGGTTAATTATCATATGGCCACTAATTATAATTTTCAGTTTTTAGGTTTCATTCATAATTATGAAGACTGGAAGATACAATGTAGATTCTCTTCCTTACATACATTTTCAGATTAAGTGCATTAAATGATTCTCGCTGATTTTTAACCAAATGTTTCTCTTGTGTCTGTTGCAAGAACTCTTTAACTCTTTAGACGCTTAAGAGATTGTAATACAAATTTGGCTTTTGAGAATGTATTTTATGTGTGTATGCGTGTGTGTGTGTGCATATATATATATATGTGTGTGTGTGTGTGTGTGTGTGTGTGTGTGTGTATGTATATGTTATATGTGTGCATGTATATATGTGTGTGTGTGTTTGTGTGTGTGTGTGTGTGTGTGCGCGTGTGAGTGCGTGCTGTTCAGAGCAAAATGAAAAAAAGAGAGAGAGAGAGAAAAGAGAGAGAGAGAGAGAGAGAGAGAGAGAGAGAGAGAGAGAGAGAGAGAGAGAGGGGTGGGGTGACGGCCTCCCTGTACTCGTTACCTAGAGACCTCACAAATTTTTTTTCTCCAGTGTTGAATCAGCTCAAAAGGAAACCGATACGATTGCGTAATCGGATAATCGTCTCAGCGCCAAAATGATCCCAGTTCTCAGGCGAATTATCAGGAAGTTATCATGAAGGCATTTTACGTATTCACCAGAATAAAATTTTTTAATAATGTCACATATTTCTTTGCTGGTCATATTTGTGTAATGAGAATGGCACGAAAAAAATTTAAAATATGTTTTAAAGTACATTAATCTGATCTGCTTCTGAATAGTAATCCAGATTACCTGGTGAGATGACTGCGTTCCTTAACAAACACACACGCACACACCTCTTCCTGTTTGGTTAAAAAAAAAAATAATGACCCCCAACTCTTTTCTCTCCGTTGGAGATCACAACTTAGCTCCCTCTCCGTTGGAGATCACAACTTAGCTTCCTTCTGCTTTAAATTTCCTTTCATCCCTAAACACGTACATTATCTTCTGTAGTACACAAAGTTATCGTTAAAATTCTAAAGTAATAAAACTAATCCGGCCCATTTCCAACCTCCCCTATAATTTTACGTGATAAATCAACATATATTTAGTGATCTAAAACTAACGAATTCTACTCTCGTTACTGCTGTCTGATTTCAGTGACTCTCTCTCTCTCTCTCTCTCTCTCTCTCTCTCTCTCTCTCTCTCTGTGTGTGTGTGTGTGTGTGTGTGTGTGCTGGCTCGAATGAATATTCTTCATGAGCTTGCCTTTTTTATTTCGCTGCAATATCAGTGAGGTGGATATTTACATTTATAGTTTATTTGCCAACAAGTGAATGACCCTGAAAAATTAAAACTAACATTTGTCATCTTTAATCGCAGCAATAAGGGAGAGAATACCCTAATCCTTTACGTTTACGATGCAAGTAGGCAATTCGATTTCTATACTTATAACATCATCTAGTAATTCTTAATCTACTTTAATGTCCCTCTTAAAGAGACCACACGCCAGGAATGTAGAAGGCTTTTCATTTCCCCGGAAACCACTCTGTTCACTCTTATATACTAATGCCTTAAATATTTCCTTTTGTTCACAAGAGTTGTTTATTGAACCGCTGATATCCTTCACAAAGAAACCAGTAGGGGCATTTACAAATAATACTATTCCTGGCATGCTAATGTAATGCGGAAGAGAGGTTTCCAGCCCAGTGCGTAAACATTCACTCAACTTTATTTAAAACGAGACACTGCCTTCGCTTCTGATATACCCCCGTATGATGCGCATTTCAGAGAACAGAGGATCGCATTTCAAGGTTCATGTCCAATTTATTCATGCAAATCTATAACTTGCATTACAGAGGAGGTCTCTAAATTCTAATAAGTCTGCCAAAAGCGGTGGCATGATTTTCCTTCCAATAAAATCCCTTTGTGGTTGTTTAGAAATTCCTGGAAATACATTATGCTGTTGTAAACCATCATTTGCATACTGCAGACTAAGCACTCAATGCCTCAATGCAGGTTTCGTAAAAAGCAGTAAGATAAATGCTTCATCAAACGGCAATGTACAGCAGGATATAATGTTATTGTCTTTGGACCGATCTCCAATATAATTTTTTAGGAAAACGATGGGATTTGCAGGATTGCCAGACCGTTAGACAAGAAAAGAATAATTCGTGATACTTGGCATTAAAATAAATATAAAATATAAGGGTATTTTACGGAGAAATGAAGAATTTCTAGAGCATGATTTTTCGATTATCCTTCCTTTCCACCTAAAAAGCCTTGAAAGTTTTCCGTCTAATGCTTTATGTAAATCAACCGTAATCTCTTTGAAAGCTGTTTCTTAATTTTATTCTCTCTCTCTCTCTCTCTCTCTCTCTCTCTCTCTCTCTCTCTCTCTCTCTCTCTCTCTCTCTCTCTCTCTCCTCGTCGAGATATAGAAAGGAAGTTAGGTTTTGAGGCAAAGTGCACACACATCTACAAACACGCACACACACCACACACACACACATATACTGTATATACATATATATGTATGTATGTATGTATGTATATGTATATATTTATATGAACACCGGAAATGAACACTGTTTCAGGAAGTTTCTGAAAACGTGCCTTCAGGTTCTTGCCAAAGAATATGATAATAGACATCAATATTAGATAGACAAACTCCTTTTACCAGGTTTATTTATCAGTTGTCCTTTATTTCTACTTAAAAGGAGCATTTTATCTATTAAAAAAGTAATAAAATTATAAACAAAGAAAATATAGGATATACTACAGAAAGTCTAATTAAACAATTATCATAAGCACAAAACCAAGTGAACATGCGTTGAAATATACTAGAATAAATTAATAAACTAAAAAAAAATGTCAAAGTTGAATTATTTATTATTTATGAAGAAAACTCCGTGATATCCCCTAGAAAGAACTGACGGAAAAGGAAATCTGGAATCGTGATAAATCCGTCTTGCAAAAACCTTCCTTTAGCGGAACAAACAACCATAAAGGTGGCCATCACTCACTGTTCTTGGTCGCAGCCGACACGCAACGACCCTACTAATCGCCATAAACGTTAACTTGATTGTCATTATGACATGATGCACAGCTATCACAGTTACTCTTCCCCAGGTAATGGCTGCTTTGGCCAATTTTGTCTCGGCCGTTTAGGGTTTCTCTGTGCCTCGTCGTTTACTCTCCAGGTGTTTAACCAACATAAGAAAGCAGATTAATCATCTGCTAAATTGTATACCATTACACCTCCCTGACATGTTCGTATTTGCTGCGGAATGGTAATATAATGTAAATGGGGCTAGTGAAGAATATGCGTTGTTCTAGAAAACAAATAAATAGTATTTGTATACGTTTCTGAAATGTAAACTAAAGATAACCTATGTTACAACTTACATATATACTGTACATGTGTATATGTGCGTGTGTTCTATTACTGAGTTAATGGCAAACTCCTGATCAGTGGATTATTATCCTTGTGTGCAAAGATAGAAATAAACTTAGAAATAGGAAGGAACGACACATTTCGTTCCCCTTCACAGAATCATCATTCCCCGACGGTGTCTGAAGCACCACTGACCCACAGTTCGGATGAAGCAAGCCAAGTAGGGTGATTTGCGCCGACGCATGTTCTCATTATTATTATTATTACAGAGCGAATCATGAACCTTATGAAAGTGACTGCACCTTAGAAATATATATATATATATATATATATATATATATATATATATATATATATATATATATATATATATATATGTATGTATATATATATATAACACATAAATACATACATACATACACACACACACACACACACACACATATATATATATATATATATATATATATATATATATGAATTTTTATCACAGCATCGTGACATTTTATACGCAAACATTAAGCTGCAAATGTTCAATATCCAATTCGCGCTATCTCGGGAATATCACCGAAATGGAGTTATAAGTGATAATAGTACAGTACAATTAGAGTTTAACCTCAAAATTTAGAATGACAAACTGAAACTTTGGGAATATGTAGAGGTGAATTGTGTTATCTTCATCCAAAAAGTCCCAAAAAATCCAGAGACGGGTTTTTGAGTTAAGGCCACAAAATGGCGGCCATTTTGGAATTTTCAGTTTTTCTCATTTATTGTTCCTAAAGGGTAAAATATTAAATTTGTAAATGAAATACACATCAGGTTTTTATTATATGATACTTGTAGAAGCTATTTACATAAATTTCTTGAGTACTAACAGCATCAGTGTGAAATTATGTGGCTTTATTTTAAAAAATTTCCCTTACTAGCAGTTGACAGGAATATTCCCGTTCCTGCTATTGGAAAACTAATTGGTATATCAAAATTATTATCTAAATAACTCATCTGCAGAATTTTCTTGTCTTTTAAATGACACCAAAAGGACATTTCTATGACATGCCACTGCCGTAGTATCTTTGTTTGAATATACATATATATATATATATATATATATATATTATATATATACTTACATCTGCAGGCGTACTTTTTTCCGTGTATGTGACAAATCAGTATAATATATAATACATACATACTATAAAATGTTTAGTACTGTATGATCATTAATGTTTCAGGTAGAGTGAAACACAGCGAATTCAGCTATTGAAAAGGCACAGAAATGGAAGACAAATCGAAATTTTGCATATTGTGCGAGCCCACTGGGAATAACTGTTTTGGTGAAACTGTGCGCGTCATTAGAGGTTTGAATAAAATAATTGAGAGTAGTACTTCAAAAGAGGACAATGTAAAAGAATTACTGAAAAACAAGAGCTCCGTTGTTGTCCATGTGAAATGTAGAAAAGACTACACACGTCGCTTGGAGTCCGCACCTAGAAAAGTGCACACGACCCATGAAATCAGGCAAGAGTTCGATTTTAAATCCCAGTGCATATTCTGCGAGAAGAAAATTGCTGTGAATGTGAGAAAATTTAGGAAGACAACTTCTTATGAGTTTGGTGTCGTGGAAACACTAGAATTTATTAACAACATTCGCACAAATGCTGAAAAATGAAATGATAACTAGGGGAGAGAGGTTCTTCTCCGAGTGTCCAATGTCATTGACCTTGTCGCAGCTGAGGGACGGTACCCTCGTACATGCTACAAATACTTCTTGAGGCCAGGCGGTGCGAAGCCAGGAACAGCTACACTACAGGGACGAAACATGGATAAGGAAAGGTCAATACTGTGCGAGTATTTGGAAGAAAATGATGAATGGCAGTATTCTGTTGATGAATTAACGTCAATTATGAGTACCTATGAAAACTCTGATATTAATTACGGTAATCAATACTTGAAGAAGAAACTCAAGAACCATTATGGAAATCAAATAACAATAATTGATAAGATAGGTAAGAGTGGAGTGGTGTGTTTCACTGAATGAATGAAAGATATTTTAACGGATGAATGGTATGCTGCACGAAAAAGTGATCCTGCTGAAGATGCTAGAAGACTGATAGAAACTGCTGCTCTGATCATTCGAAATGACATTCGTTCAAAAGCTTACAATTGTGAGGCATTCCCTTCAGCAGAGCAAGTAATTTCTGGAAATTGTGAGCTTGTTCCAGATTATGTTCGTATGTTAATTGATGGAATCTTGAAACCGAAAAAAAATTATAATCAAATACAAAGAAAGTCAATCAGTATACAGCATGCTATCATTGCTGCTGTTCGTCCCAGATCATTTGTCTCGCCCATAGAAACTGGTCTGGGTGTTCATCTACACAGAAAGCATGGATCAAGAGTACTGATTGACATCGTTTCTAATCTAGGATTCTGTGCCCCATATAGAGAAGTATTGCTGTATGAACCATCAGCTACAATGAACCCATCAACTGCAGTAGATTCACGGTCATATATCCAATTTGTATATGATAATGCTGACTATAATGTTGCAACTTTAGATGGTCATAATACATTCCACTCAATGGGAGGAATCAAATGTGTGACACCGGCAGATCAAGTTCATGAAAACACGCCCATTCCCAGGGCTGAGAGAATTGACAGTGAGGCATTAGCAACTCAGGGACTTAGCAAATTAATTGTGTACCATATGCCTATGACAAAGGG
>NC_089781.1:14615380-14655380 GCF_040412425.1 Macrobrachium rosenbergii
TATAAAGGTGCGAAATTAGACCAGAATTGTTCTTATGTGAAAACCGGGTCCATATGCACGGCTTTGTACTGTTTTCACTATAGTAAATGAATGACGGGCATGTTGCATGGCACAGTTGAGCTTATTTTGCAATAGTCTGATAAAACAAAGAAAAAGACATCCACCGTAAGCATTTCAAATGGTATGTATTGTTATATGCCTACATGATTACCAAGTTTGAATGGACTAGAATCTATAGGTAAGTTCTTTTTTATTTAGGTACAACATTATTTCCTTGTTCCATTTATATTTCCTTTGTTGATTAAACCGACAGTAGCCTTGACCCAGACTTGCATTAGCTTCACTCACAGACATGCTGTCAGTGTTACATAACATGTTTTGAATAAGCTCCCATAACAACCTCAGATCACCAATAAATTTAAATGGCCTGTCTGATTGTTGCGCAGTTTTATCTTTCGCGTCATAAGATACAGATAATCATATCTACTTCATTTTTCTGTTGTGCGCCAAGTAAAACTTATTTCTTCCCTCTTAAAGCAAGAATTCGTGATCACGACTTATTTTACGATAAGTTCGAAGAGACATTTCTTGAATATCCTTCGTATCTTTCTTTAAACTTACGGGACATCTCCATTTCCCTGCTGTCTCTAATTCGCAGCTGTTCGCTCTGAAGAAAGTACATAGAACCGATAAGACTTCGCCAACAAATGCAATTTCCTTTAGTGGGGAAATAGCGTTTCAACAGGGTATCTTCGGAATTGGGAAAATGCTTGTCTCTTGCAATCGTGTGTGCTCAGATACCTGCTGACATAATGTATACACACACTATATATATATATATATATATATATATATATATATATATATATATATATATATATATATATATATATATGTATATATATATATATGTATATATATATATATATATATATATATATATATATATATATATATATATATATATATATATATAAAATGTAAGATTTTTTAAGTATGTATCAATAAAATCCAGCATATGCAAACTCCGTAGTCGATATTCACTACAAAATTATTCCGGTATCAAATAAATCCTCATTTTCTGTCATTTGCAAATTTCGTAATACCGTTGACTTCTAAAGGATTAAAACCCAGTGAAGAGAGATAAAATATCGTTTGTGAATTTCAGTTTTAAATAAGAATTGAAAATATTATAGAATTAGGACTAACACCTTAATCAAAGTTAGTATAAAGTGACTCGAGATTAATAGTGGTTTCTTAATTTTCGTCTTGTATTTAGAGTCCAAGATTTATAAACATAAGTTCAGATAAACTCAAGAAGGGTATATTTCATTAAGAAATATTTATAAATTCTGGAGTCCAACTTACTGATTTAGCTCTCTTTTTAGATATCTGTACGATGATCACTAATCCGATTTATTATAAACTAATAACAACAAAGAAGTAGGTGCACTGTGAATGTAAATAAATAAATTTACTCATAACTGTATTACCTTGTGCAAAATTATTACTATTTTGCACGCCCATCAGCTCTTCAGTTAGTTCAGTTAACCCAATCAACTTTTCGAGTTCAGGAACCTAATTATTGTAAGGTAATAAACATGTGACCGCCAGAAATCCTTTACTTGTGCCAGTGATATCTTTAAATAAATTATTTTTTTTTTAAACAGGCTAGATATTTGTATTGCTTTTTACTATTGTAATAGGAAAAAAATATATAAATATAACCACTTCCGTACAATTCAACGATGAAAAGCTCTTAATTTTGCAAGTAGTAAGATGCGTTTACGGGTCAAGGATGAATTTCAGAAAATGTTACCTTATTTCTCCTTTATTAATGGAATTACCATACTAAAGTTCGTTATGAAAAACAGAAGAGGAAATAAAAAAAACGAATTACTCGGAAAATCTGGTATCCATAAAATTGTTAGTCCTTTGATAGATTGCAATTCTCTACAGAACTGAGTAGTCTTTACTAAAGAAGTGCTCAACTGAGAACTCCATTTCAATTGGCTAACATTTCCTGAGCCGGAAACCTTGATTTTACCTGAGAGCCGCTATTTGTAACTGAGGCGCACCATATCATAGTGACCTCAAGAGACCAGACGACCGCCCGATTACTTTATCAAGAGGCTTCAAGGCTTTAAAAAAGGCCTTATCAGCAAACTTGACAACACTGGAGTATTGACAAAAGTTACCTCTCAAAACTGAAAAATCGGATAATTGCTCCACTTGTAAATACACCGAGTTCAGAACCTCTTGACAAAAATCTCAAGAACTCTTATAATAAGACTGAGTATTATTAACTTATGTGCACTGACAATTTTACCTCACTATTAACTGCCACTTAAAATATCTCATCTGAGCCTAGATTCTTTACTACTTCTCATTCAGCGGGAGGAATGACTGTATACGAGCAGATATGAGAGATACAGAATGCCGCAAGGAGAGTTATTTTCCCAGGATTACTTGTTTTTAATAAAAAAAAAACCCTACCTCAGATGTCTTGCGACGTAAAGCAATTTCTTTTAGTAACTGACGGGTTTTCGTTAAAAAGTTTGTGGTACATTATAAATCTCAATTAATATATCGAGATAAAGTTATTCTTGCTGAAGAAGCCTCGTCTGTTTAATGAATTTATAACGTTCCTCGATTTCAAACCATTTACCTATATAATGTAAGTATTTAAAGACATCAACTCAGATACTCCAGGCTGTCTTAAGACGACGTAAATATTGACAATTGATAAACTGTTAAGGAATAGAAGATGCCATTCAATAGAATAATGAAATACAGCAAGTGACTGTTGGTGTGTGATGAACATGAGGTGTTTGTTACAACATTTCAGGATATGCTACGACAACTTTTCATCTACATTTTCTTTTATTGAGCAAGATTATTATGAAAAAGTGCATTAATAAGTTTTCTACCGGCACTGCTTCAAGCGAATAAGACGCAATGACTAAAGAATCTTGTGAAGTATTTTTACTAAGGTACTACAAAATAACTTCAGAATTCTATAAAAAGGACTCCTGATCCTTAAGGTTGTTGATTCCAACCGGCAGAATCGCAGGGTTCATTCATGCGTCTTGATCGTATTTTTCTGGACTATCAAACCCGGAAGTGAGGCTGCCTATGCTTTAATTGTTTTTTAATTATCATTAATCTGCACTATTTCCGTTTCACTGTACCTAATACTGTACACCTTTATGATACTACTAAGTTCTTAATGCCGGATTAAAATTCCTTAAGAATTAAGTGGAAATTTTATAGTACGCTTGACTATAAAACATATTTGATAAGATGCTTTCCCATGTGTATAATTATTTCATGAAACGAGTTAATACAAATATTTTGTGAAACGTTTGGTTTTTCTTTAAATGACAAGCAGTACAATGTCCAGGTTATTTTTCCCCAATTTCTCAAATGTTAAATGGAAAGTGATTGTATGCCTGACTCCCGGTGGAATATCTCCTGCTTCGTTTAAAATGAGCTTCAACTGCCACTGCTCTGAGAGATGTACGCAAATTCACAATTATTCGAGAAGCATCACGGTGAGACGAAGTACTATCCAAAATGCAGAGTCAAAGAAAAATAGATTATAAATTAACTTGCATTTTTTAAAGCACTATCCAGCTTTTATCTTTGCAGTTTAATGTTTGTGCGCGTATTTCCAGGGTACGTACTTTCTTTCCTCTTTCCTCGCACTTCTTCCTTTTTTCAAAGACTTTCAGTGCATTTACAGATCTAAGTCTTCCCACTAGCCTTCTCAGAGCTCAATTTCTTGCTGCGAATGCAAGATTTATCGCTTCCGCAGGGAAAGCAGCATTTAAAGGAATTCGCTGCAACCTCGAGTCGTTTATATCTGGTCCTGATAACGTATGTTCAGTCGGGGGAAAAATTCTTTGATTTCCTAGGTCACTTTAAAGAAAGGTATGAAATATTAATTACCTAAGAACACTGCACTTGCATTAAATTCATACAAAAGTCAATTACATTATCGCGCCATGTAACAAAAAAAAAAAAAAAATGTTGTTTTGGCAGAACGGTACAAATTTATTTTTCTTTTATCCAGCGCAGTGAAAAATTTCCCTCGAACACTAAATTTAATATTAAGCTAAATGTATGTCAACCCAAACACATGAAAATAAACACAAAATACATTTAGGAATGCCTCTGCTCTTCTTAGAGCATGAATTCCGGGTATGGATCAATTTCGCAGAGTCATTTTTTTCAGGGGATGTACAAATCAAGCAGTAGTGACGGATCTGTAGACTAGACGAATCTGCACATCAGCAAGCGAATAAATAAAAAAAAAATTAAAACTCTGGAAACGTCACTTCGAAAAATATATAATGCCATTAATCTGAGTGCAATCACGTATAACAATCTTATGTATATAAAATGTTAAAGGGCGAGATCTGGTTGAAAGATTATCAGGTGAAACAAACACCGGTATTTTTCGACAATTCTTAGAGTGATTCTAAAAATATCAGTTGTGTAGGACCTATTAGCTGTAGTTGGTTAAAAAAGAAGGTCGTTAATATGACCGATATCTTTCACTTAGAAAGGTTTTATTTTTAACTGGAGACCATAATTATTAGGGGATTATGATTTTCCTTTTATTCCATCAATTAAGATTAATGAGAGAATCGTATGAATATTCATTCTTTGTAATGGCTTTTAAGCAAAGCTTGTCATAGGAAAAATGTTAAAATTAAAACAGAATTTAACAGAATGAAGAGAGTTTCAATAAACAACTCTAAATTCTAAATATTTTCATCCTTTACCTTCAAATTCATTCGACATAACATACTATGTACACTCGGCAAGGAAAGTGAAGATACAGTTTTTTTAAATCTTCGGACATACAGTATATTGCTCAATAATGCGACATCTGGCAACTTTAGAAAGGAGGAGCTTCTGTCTTAGTGTGTTGGTTTTTGCTTGACCTCCTATGACTTTCAATCATATTCTACGATTCTGACATCATTGATACTTAAATGCAGTAGTAAGCTTTACAGTATTCGTTAGTTGTAATTTGCAGCGACAGTTCTGAGCAAAATAAACATTTTTTTCGACGTAACCTACCAATTAACCTTATACAAATGAATTTATGACATACATGAACGGAATGTTTACATAATATGATCTTCCATAGTGAAATCAAGAGTTAAATTTGAGCAACGTGGGGAACAATAAAAGGAACGAATGCAATGTTACGATGAGAGAGAGAGAGAGAGAGTTGCTGTTGTATATATATGTAGAGCTATATTTCATTATTTTTTTTCTTAGAGATTGAGAGATATATTTGTATAGTATGTTTTTAGATGAGAGAGAGAGAGAGAGAGAGAGAGAGAGAGAGAGAGAGAGAGAGAGAGTTTGCTGTTGTGTGGCCTAGGCCTATATGTAGAGCTATATTTCATTATTTTTTTTAGAGATTGAGCGATACTATATTTATATAGTATGTTGTAGTGTGAGAGAGAGACAGACAGACAGACAGACAGAGACAGAGAGTTTTTCACGGAAATAATAAAATTTCCAAATGTTTTTGGAGGAGAAGTTCTATTAACGCAAGGGAACGGGCAACGTCACATCCACTTGTGTTTTGCATTCATTAGAGAACTTCAGATTTGATTTGGATGTAGACATTTATGCATTAACACACAAACTCATCACTACCTCGTATGAAGCACATAACGGAAAACAGAGATAAAAATACACCGAGATATTCACACACTATCTTTTAGATCTCTATGAACGAAGTCATCTGAGAAATTCTGATTATATATATATCTGAACGTTTTTGTTTTATTTAATATATATGATATATATTGTATTTTCATATTCTAGAGTAAATTTATGAGATTATAAGAAAAATAAAAAAATTGATATCGAAATCTATATATCTTCACTTTTATATATACACAGATATTATATATATATATATATATTATATATGTATATATATATATATATATATATATATATATATATATATATATATATATATATATTATGTGTGTGTGTGAGAGAGAGAGAGAGAGAAAGACAGACAGACAGACTGACAATAAGTTTAATAAAAAAATATAAAAGACAAATAGTTCACTTCTGAGGATTAGACTACATATATACAGAAAATATATATATATATATATATATATATATATATATATATATATATATATATATATATATATATATATATATAATTGTTGAATAAGTTTAATATAAAAAACAGTTCACTCAGGTTCTACCATTATTAAAGATCAATATGAAATAATTGCTGAATAAGTTTAATATAAAAGACAACAGTTCACTCAGGTTCTACAATTATTAAAGATCAATATGAAACAAATTATATTCACCGGATATCCGACAACCGAGTCCTGAAAACACCAAATGGTTTATGCAGTTATACGCTGTAATAAAGCACTTTTTTTTTTTTTTTTTTTTAACGAATACTTTGTAGGCATGTGTAAAAATTGTTCCTCACCTTTGTGTTAAACGTTTAAATTTGACCGAGAATTACTAACCTTTACAAAGAACACAACAAGGTAATGATGCAGAATGATATACTGTACAGTGTTGACGTTTGACAATAGATGAATTTAAAAGTTCACGTACAATAAAAAAAAGAGAAATAAACTAATAGTTCAATAACTGGAATTCCAACAAACATTCCACAAAGAAATAAATTCCTTCACTAACTGCATTCATCACTGAAAACGCAAAGAAATATTTGCATAAATGAGCTTAAAGCACGAAATGTTGCGTTTCACTTCCGGCAATGTTTTACAAAATGGATTACTCTGGAAATTTACTTGCAAGTATATGTAAACTTTTTTGCTGAATCAGATGACAAAAGACAAAAACAAAATGTGAAGTAACACACACACACACACACACACACACACACATATATATATATATATATATATATATATATATATATATATATATATATATATATATATATATATATATATATATATATATATATATATATATACCCCTCAGAGGTTTGGCTGGGGAAATGAACAAACCAGTAGTTAAGATACCAATTATTCTTTATTCATTTGCTTGTACAGTTTTGATAACTGCAAACCACGTATATATCTCCAAATCCGTTGATTAACCTTTTGTTTCAGCTGCTTGTAACTAACGTTTCGAAGGGTTTTAATACATTTAGCTTCGTCCATTAGATATCAGAGATAACCAGTTACGTGTAGTAGCATACAGCAGTGCCATGGCAAAGGTTGTATAAATGAAGACATCTTGAGAATGATAGGATAAGAACTTTATCCTCCTTTTCGTCCGAAAATGCACAGATTTTGCATGGAATCTTAATCTCTAAATCTTACCCGAACGATAAATTAACCATAAATTACATATCATTAGAGACGATTTTCATTATCGAAGCCTGGAATCGCGCAGTTTCCATGGAATCTGTGTAACAATCCTCTTCAGCGGAATCCTCAAATACAGCTTTTGGGTTTCCAAGAATAACTTACGGCCTTGATCATCCAACGGAATGAAATTGCACAGGAGCTTTGCTCAGCCCCCAAAAAAGATGACCTAGAAGTCTAAAGTCGAAGATTTAAAGCCATGTAATTTAGTATGAAGAATCCAGGTTACGCAGCAGTAACTCATAGTATTTGCGAGAGACTGAGATTTACAGCTCGTAATAAGGTATTCAAGTTGGATCGCCACAGCAGTGGAGCTCTATCAGTAATCAGACCCTTCTGCCACGTGAGAATTAACGCAAAGAACATGAGAAATGTCTGCATGAATGGATGGTCAGGCATTGCAAGAAACGCCAGATGTATTTAGGAGAACTTAAAAGACACGTAAATATATGAGCTCTTTGTTCCATTTCCATAAGACGTGAATCTACGCTTACTCTTGATGTTATTTTTTTTTTCCAGCTTTTAGTTTTCACTGGGATAAAAATGTTATGTATAATATATCTTAGTCAAAATATTGCCAATATTTCACAGGTTTGAATAGCATACTAAAAAGCTGTGTTTACTTTACACTACTTTCGTCGCATACATCTTCTAACAGTCATTGCATACACACGCATATATACAGATAGCATTATCTATCTATCTGTCTATCTGTCTATCTGTCTATTGTGTGTGTGTATATATATATATATATATATATATATATATATATATATATATATATATATATATATATATATATATATATATATATATATATATATATATGCGCGAGTGTGTGTATTTGTGTTTGTGCACCTATGTAGTTGGTCGACTGTGGTGGACCATAGCCGAAATAGAGATGCACACGGTGCTGGCAGCCTTATTCTAAGAATTGTTGGTTTACCTTTTATCGAAAATTTCTACAAGACCGCAATCAGTCATCTTGAAAAGATAATAGATATACTTCCGCTTTCGCAACAAAATCATTATCGGAACAAATTACTGTCATAAAATCTTATGCTTATTGGAAAAAAAATCAGATACGGGAAGATATAACATTTAAACAAAACACTTTTCTTCCTTAGACCTAAATTCACATTCGAGTATCCCTTCCCAGAATCGAGGGAAGCGTTGTTTCTCCTCCCAGGGAAGAAACAGCTTGTGGCTCTGTCTGGACGTGATGCAGAAGCCTCGAAGATAAAATCCTTTTTCCGAGATTTTGCTTTAATCGTCGTGTGGTCTGTTGGGACGCGGACGGAGGAGAAAGTTATTCCATTGTGTATTCAAATGGAAGTTTTTAGGAGGGAAGGCAGGGAATTTCCATACCTGTTAGAAAGCAATAAACCTCAAGATTGAATAAAACAATTTTGGTTGCAAGACATTGGGTACAGCAATAGTGCCAGAATATTTATTTATTTATTTATTTATTTACATTTTATTTTTTACTTAGATTCCTGTGAAAATAAATTATTTTTTATTCCTTTTCTCATATTAGTGTTTCCTTTGATTTTTTTCAAATTTTCATTGATTCCAAAATGATAAATTTTTTTATCTGACATCAAGAAAACTTAAAACATAAAAGTACCCATACACACGAATACAAAATGGGAAATATTTCTTAACTATCCCTATCTTGTAACTCACAATGAACAGTTAGCCACATAAAGCAATATTCTTTCCTTCTTTTAGCTGCGTCGTTGCAGTTTCCAGATTTTTTATAATTTAAATCACTATTTTAGTAACAGCAATTCCAAGAACGAAATCCTATCTTCGGATAGGAGAGTGAATAAGGAAAATGACATCGCTGGGAAAAACTGAACATTCATGCGACCGAGATTAATTTTCTGGATTTTTCATATTAGTTTCAATATGTTTTTAATAATCATCTGATCGATGTAAAGATGATTTCAATATTTACTTAAAATTTAAACAAAGGTAATGATGATATGGTTGTAACTACAAACATTAACAAATTAGCAACTTTTAATTGACATTGCCTTACATAATGTAAATTAATTTATTTAACGTTTTTATCTCTAGCAAAGTATTACAAAAGGCTTTTTATGTGAATAATAAAATACAATTTGTAATACTATGACAGCCTTTTTTTCGAGAAATAAGAGAAAAAATTAGTCAGAAGCACTTGAACTGGAGCACTCTTGTTTGAAAAATGTGAGGTCGAAGGTTTTTTGAGTTGAATGAATAGATTATGAAACTTAAATTAGCTGGTACTAATAGATTAAAAACGAGAAACAAGAAACGCGTCTAAGAGTGTTATTCCATTGACTATGGATATCATACTCGTAAGATTTTTACATATGAATAATATTGTATTTTTACATATGTAATAATATTTGTCTGCCCCCATAAAGAGCCAAACAAGTATGCAAAACAAAGAAGCTCGAAGGATGAGGTATCCGTAAAAAAAAAATTAGCACCAAGAGAACATCTTGACCCCGCTTTTGTCTATTACAAAAGAATCCTCCTAAAAGCTTATTATGATTCCACTCTTCTTCTCGTTTAGTAAAATCAAATGAAATGTAGCTATAAACTGTATCAAGCTTTTGTACCATCCCGAGGCTTATGAACGCATACTTGGAATTCTTATTTCTATTCTACTTTCTTTCCTACTTATTAAGTTAAAAGCTCTTGTAAAGTCCTCAGTTTATTCACAATTTTTTGTCAAGGAATACAAACGTATTACGCAACATGCTCACTGATATTTCACAGCATAATAATCATGGGCAGTAAATGATTATGAAATTCTTCTTTGTTGGTTGCTTCTCTGAGAGTATACTGGGTATAATGCAGTCAATTGGACCACTAATCGCGAATATGAATGGAAAATTGCATTATATTGCAGTTGCCTTAAAATACGGCAATTTCTCTCAAGACTATTATTTCCTCACTGCCTTTCTTGTTACATAAATTTTAATATTAAAAGGGTTCTTTTAATTTCCGCTTTACGTTGGTCTTTTTACGTTTGCAAAGTTAATATAGCGTGAGAAATGTATTAAATCTGTGTCGGTTTTCTTCGTTTATTTTTTTATGATACATGGAAAGGAAATTAAAGACTGTGAAACGTATAAAACATCATTTCCAAGATGTTCTGAAAGAAAAATAGTCCATAATTATCCTTGAGGAAAAAAGGTCTTATTGAAAACTTTCTCCTCCTTTTCGAGAAAGCAGATTCTAGGAATTGCCCCTAATCCCTGGATGAAGGAGAATAATCAGGAGAAATTATTTCTTGACTTACATAAAGAATGATTTAGAGTTACGGTGTGATATCGCCATTAGTGACTTTTTGCTTTCCGTACGATTTCTGTGCTTTTTAAAACTTTGATGATAAGAAGAACATAAAAGAGTATATTTCTGTAACTCCTATTTAACGCTACTTTATTAATTATCTACCAACGTAAATGACAGGCAGTTCAGAATAAATTTTCCAAAACTCTTATTAACAGTGATTAATTAATAATGAAGTGAAAAGCCAAGAGAAAATATCTAGATTTCTAATTCGTCGTAATGTCTTTTTCACGGAAATTCTTATTTCATTTATCCTCGATAATTCCAGCAAATTTTATCTGCGTTAATTGCTAATTAATACTTTGGTGTATGAAGAAACTGTGTGTTAAAAGAGAGCAAGATAATTGTATCTGGGAAATGTCACATGTGTCAGCCACACGTGATGTTAGTTTGAAGCTGTGCCAGGAGCTATTTTTTAAAAACGGATTTACAGTTACTGCATAGTATCTTATCGGGATAATCTGAGAACAGTAATTGCTTCCTCTAATCATTCTTCATTTTCCTCATTTTCTCTTGGTTTTTTCACAGGAAAGCTATTTTTTGTGCTATGTGCTCTGAGTCTCATAACCTGCCCTTTCTCGAGACCCCTGTCGCTTTTTTATGGGTGGGGATCTCATGTTCTTCCCAGTAAATTCTTTACCATAAAATCATAAATATTTTCGCAAATTCTAAAAACGCTTCCGGTAAAATCCTAGAAGTGCTTTCCGTAAAATCGGGAAAAATTTTCCGCGTATAGTCTCTATTGTGTCTACCTTAAAATCGTGTAAATTCTTCTTATAAAGAGAAAAAACGGGATAGGTTAAAGAAAAAGTTGCTGTCCCATTGTCGCTCTCATTAGTGAAGTGGCAATGGTTTTCATTAATATTCTATCCATACTTTTTATTTTACATTGAAAATAAGAATTTATTGTGCAGCTACGGATTATTAATTTCTGTATAATAAAGTGACCTGGTTTATACCTTTTCAATGGTACATTTTTTATCATGAACTTTAAAAATGTTCTTTCGTAGCGCTGGTCCCACTTTCCTGTGGAAATACTTTTGTGACGAACCATTTCCGTTTCCTTGCCGGTAAGGCATGCGATGATAGAACCCTCGCTATGGTTCGGCTTACATTGTATCTCGGGAATAATGTCGCAGGCGTGGAGGGGACTCGCCTTCCTTTATTCTCTCCAAAATAAATAAATAAATAAATAAATATATATATATATATATATATATATATATATATATATATATATATATATATATATATATATATATATATATATATATATATATATATATATATATATATATATATATATATATATATATATATATATATATCCCTCGTACAAAATGGGACTGGCACAGAACCAGTGAATTTTTTTTCTTTTGTGACGTAGATAGATAGATGGATGGATAGATAGATAGATACAGGTTAATGTTTGGTTGGAAGTCGCAGGGCGACCCCTCATCCAATATTATTTCTCTCGATTTTCTTTAACGTTTGTCTATGGCGTTGTATTTCCAAGGTCTTTGTGAGATATTCATTGTGTCTGGTCATTTGATTATGCAGATTTTGTCTTTTGACCTATGAACCGGTAGCTGCTCATAAAAGCAGTGCGTGACAGATTCCAGCAGACATTATGATTCGAATGATTTATACGATTGAAGATGGCCGAATTTTGGTGGGCGTATCTGACTCAGGGTTTAGGATGAATTTCTCTATCACAGAGATTTTCTGTGAAGCATACTTGGTGCATTTTATATCCATCGATGTTTTTGAATTAGTTATTGTCTCATAACCCTGTTGCTTATCATCAGTAAGCAAAAGTTTTTTTTTTTTTTTTTTCACTTCCATTTCTTGGATGACAGCTTTCTTGTTGTTTGTGTGATTATGTATAAATTGGTTAAAGAGGCAATATGTATGATAATATAAATTGTCTCAAATAATAAAAGCGTTCAAAACCTTATGAGGAAAAGGAAAAAAGTTATCTAGCTTTGGATAATGAATAAATTATGGGTCGAAAAGTATTTGCTATGAGATATATCTCATAGCAAACAGAAAACCAGTCATAAGTAACAAGCTAGATGAGCTGGCTGACTTTGGATCTGTCGGAAGTCAGAGATTCTGGCATTACGTTCGTAATAAGTTATAAGATGGAAAAAAATTTGTATTGGTAGAAAAATGAGCTTCCTAAATTTGGATGAAATAATAAAAGAAAAAACTAACGCATTCTGTATTTGATTAACCGGTAGGTTACTAAGATTTTAAGAAAAAATATTTTGAAATACGACTTCATTCCGATTTGTTAAATGCTGATTCATATACCTCAAGCTTTTGAAAAACAGACGAATAAGAATCGGAGAAATTTGAATTTAAGTCTCAAGCCTTTATCGTAAAGGTGCAAGCATTTTCCCTTTAAGACAATGGAAGGTTGATAGGTTTCGTAGGTATTGGATAAGGCTTCAGTATTCATCGTAGGTGTTGACAACATATTCTCATTGAGCAAAGACGAATCATGGTGGCTGTTGCATATTTCTACATCTCATTATAGTACCTGGACCTTAAAATGCCTGCCACCATAAAGTGGTTCAGTCATCATTCGATTCAGCTTAGAATGCTTGATTAATGGCAACACACATAAGAGGGAATGGAAATCTTCATGTGAGTTTTCATTCTACCTTCCAAAAAATTAATTTTGCTTAAACCACATGGAATTCAACATGAGCCGAATTGTCTCTAATTCCAGATAAGTTTATTGATAAGTCAACTGTCAAAATTATCGTGGGACTCTGTTTCCTTAATTTTTCATAATATACGCGGTCTCTTCGTCATCAATTTGTCCTGATCATATATATACAATCCATTTTTCACTGAAAATGCTCCGGTCATTTTCGAACAGCCCCTAAAGTAAAAACTTACGCCACCCACTGAAAAACGAAAAGTCAATCCGGCCACTCACACCATAAAAGACGCTTTGTGAAAGTATGAGTTAATCAAAAGGAAGATTAAAGTTGTCAGAAGCCGAAATAAAAATTCCTTAGAACAACGAACCTTCCTCCTCGTTCCTGGAATAAAAGGTTCATTCCCTTTGTCCCTGTTCCCTCAGAGCCTTTACAGGATGCGATATCCCAAGGCGGTACAAAGGGAAGGACATTCATCGTCTGACTAAAGGAGGTGTTACCTCAGTACAAAATATTTCCCTCCATTTGGAAAAGGTAAAATTTTGCTTTACGATTCGAATTACAAATCTATATTTACGTCTTTTTTTTATTTATTCATTTATCAATTTATACTTTAACAACTAAGATCAATTATTAACTTTAAATCGCTAAGTTCTTTGTTAAATTTTAAGATGTACAAGCACATACATAAAACAAAAAATCAGTGTTAGCACGATTTTTCATTGTACAACTTTATGGTTGTAGATTTGCTATGTGAAATTAAAGACAATTCGCCTCTTATCTTTGGACTACTTGAACCTCTTGCTTGGTTCCAAAATCCGTTGAAAATTTATGATTCGGATTTAAAAGCAGACAGATTGATGTCCCATTCTAATGGCATCCCGTTGTTATAGTCCGTAATTAATTGGTCCCTATATTTTATGGTACCATTTGTATACCAGTCATCTTGTTTCTGTTCTTGCTTCAATTTTGTATTGTAGTCTCTGATTCTGTTATTTTAACGCATAGCCAACATAAGATTGCATTATTAAACTTAACCCAAACCATTTTTATTTATTTGCTTAGTTTTTCAAATATTCTTTCATAATTATTTATAAAAATTTTACATCAACCACAGAATATTGTGCAGAAAAATGAACTATGAACTATTTCTTTATATACCTTGAGTTACTCATGGACGACGCTGATAGTTTTAGTTCCAGTTGTCCAGAAAATCTGTACGTATTCAGTGACGAGGCATGGAGCCACTACTTGCTTGTTGCAGTTGATTCAGTTCTTCTTAGTAGGTAACCAAATAGTTCCTCAAGATGGCAACTTGGCAATTATCAGGGGAATAAGAAATTGATATTTCATCGCTCTTGTTGTTATTTTCTGGAAATAAAGACGCAACTTAGCGGTTCTTAGAGGAATAAGAAATTGATACTTCATGGCCCTTGTTATTATTTTCTGACAATATATAAAGAACTATTCGCTATTTAAAGCGATTAAGTTAAATTGTATTAAGGAAACGCCACCGTTCTTAAACCTAAATGATAAAAGACTAATACTAATATTAAATTACTTGCAGCTATGTGACGTTACCATCTAAGAACTCAAATCAGAAATTATAGCAATAGTGCAATAACCGAACTAATATGAACAAGATAAACGCACTTATGCTTAAGAATAATCGTTATTTGCTACAAAAATTACGCTTAACTGGGAAGTAAAAGGAAAGACCAATCTACCAAAGACCATAGTATAACTATAATAAAAACAAGTAAAAATGTGCCGAAGTTTCTTCGAAGCAATAGAGTGTTCTGTAAAGTGCATTATCAAGGCCACCGAAAATAGATCTATCTCTAGGTGGTCTCGGTATAATGCCGTATGAGCCGCGGCCCAAGAAACTTTCAGCAGGATGTGGTGATCTGTGTTGTTGTGTTGCCAGAAGCACGATTATGGCTAACTTTAATCTTAAATAAAATTAAAACTACAGAGACTAGAGGGCTGCAATTTGGTATGTTTGTTGACTGGAGAGTGGATTATCAACATACCAATTTGCAGCCCTCTAGCCTCAGTCGTATTTAAGATCTGAGGGCAGACAGAAAAAGTGCGGGCAGAATAAAGTGCGGACGAACAGACAAAGCCGGCACAATAGTTTTATTTTCAGAAAACTAGAAGTGTAAAATAACCTTAATACAGAGATAATATATCGACCTTCAAACAAGTTTTTAAGACGTTACGGATGTTCGTCAGACGAGGAAGACTTATTCTATGTATATTTATCCATATATATATATATATATATATATATATATATATATATATATATATATATATATATTCCTGAACAAATTTCAGTGGCGTATCCGAGAAAGGAAACAAAGATGACGAACTCCATGAAAAATATTATTACATATTGTTTTGTAAATACAATATATGAATGATACAGGTGATACATCAGTCATTTACATTTATGGAGAAAAACAAATTAATCCAGTTTTTATTAATTTTTATTTATTTTTATTTTTAAGAACAATAATGTACCCAAGTAGAGTTCCCGTAGCTGCAGCCTCTATTTTCTGGTTGCAGATCGAATGTACCATCCACTTTAAACAAATTGCTTATTCATTCAAACTTTCAACATGGCGCATATAAAAGGAACACTTTTCCTTTCTTTCAATCTCTCTCTTTTAGGAGATTGATACAATCAAATCCTCCTCCAAAATAGATTCGAGCTAAATAAAACCCACCTGACCTTCTCAAATGTTTACATTCCCGCCAGTTGAAATCTAAAAGCTATTAGGCAAAGCAAACTCGCGCTCCAGCTCGTTGTCACTTCATTACTTATGAATTGCACGCGAGAGGTCATGTCGGAGTGCGTTTTCCATTGACCGCTAGAAATATGTCCTTAGGACGTGACTTCTCCGCCGCGTGTTAAAAGAAAAATTGTTGGCTTTGTCTGTTCGTCCGCACTTTATTCTGTCCGCACTGTTTTCTGTCCGCACTTTTCCTGTCCGCCTCAGGTCTTCAGCTACTGAGGCTAGAGGGCTACAAATTGATATGTTGAACACCCGCCCTCAAATCTTCAAACATACCAAACTGCAGCCATCTAGCCTCAGTAGTTTTTATTTTATTCAAGGTTAAAATTAGCCACAATTTTGCTTCAGGCAACGATATAGGATAGGCCACCACCAGTTTCATGGGTCGCGGCTCATACAGCACTGTACCGAGACCACCGTAAGATAGATCTGATTTCGGTGGCCTTGATTATACGTTGTAGGGGTTGTACAGAAAACTCGATTGCTAATGAATGCATTCTTTATAGTTTTCTTAGAATTGAGCAAAATACCAAAGTATGCAGAGAGTTGAAAGCAATAATCCGAAGATAATGTGAGGTTACGGTAAAACAAAAAGTCAAGGTCATCAAATTTTGCATATGCTAAAATGCTCATGCCAGAATATGCTCAGTAGAAAGTTAGATTCTCCGTATTATTCAAAGAAATGTGCTGGTTGCAACATCAAGAAACGTAAAGGTCAGAATCATGCACAAGGTCAAGGTGATCAAATTCTGACACAGCTTAAAGTATTCGTGCCATAAAATCACGAAATATGAGGTCGAGGTTATCCAATCTTGTAATGATTAAAGTGTCTTACCAGGAAGAAATTACCATTTGCATTGGTGTATCGACTTCCTTACAGAGCTTAAGATTAGTTAAACACAAAATAAAGAAAAAATTGAGGTCAAAGTAATTCAAAAGATCAACGCCGTCAAGTTTTATTATTGTTTAAATATTCTCACTAAGACGTATTTATATATCAAGCTCAACAAAGTTACTTTTTATCAGTTTCCGCGAAAATTAGTTGAACACAAAGTAATCGAACGGAAATACAAAAACAGACTGGGCCTTCGGAATGAGGATTTTCTTTTACTTAAAGAGATCAGTTCAACTCTTGATGACGTCGGTGTCTCTTAAAAGGAGCAAGTACAGTATCATCAATGAAAAGGAAATGTAGCCTGTCCTTTGTGATGCTGAAAGACGTAAAGATACTTTTCGCTGAGTGACGGTATCTGGCATGGCACGAGTCTGCTTGCTGGCATAAATAACGCTGGAATTAGTAAATCGATAACTAAAACTTGACAAGCATTTAAACAATTTACTAACCCAAACGGTATTGTATTTCGAGAAGAATGAAAACTTACGATGTCCATAAATCTTTTTGAAAATTATTAGAAAATGTAATTGATATATTGTACAGATAAGTCTTTAGAGGCCATTGCTCATAGATTAAATGTCCATCAACTTAAAGATTCCAGGGTATATGAAGGTGGGCGAGGATTAGAGCATACCTAAGATATTTAGAGGGATGATGTTACACTCTAAACTATTATGCATAGACTTACAGAATCAATTTGTGTCTGAGTGGTTCCATAAGATTAAGGACCGACCTTCAACAGGAAGGCGTATACTAATCCAACGCTAATAAGAAGGACCGACGTTCAACAGGAAGGAGTAAACTAATCCAACGCTAATTTGATGACTATTCTTTCGTGTAATTTGAAAGTCACATTAAACAAACACTTTCTATATTATTCAAGGAACATGTGGCTCCCCTGGTGCTCGTTCAACTATAATGCATTATGTAAAGTAAAAACAATTTTCTCCGAAAGTTGTACTAAAAGGTGACTACGATTCTCAGTCTAAATGCCATCATGCTTGACCAAGTAGTCTGTCGTCAATATCTTGCACAATCGTTATAGCTCATTTTATAAAATCCGTCCCTCTCCCTCTCTCTATCCCACGTAGATAGATAGATAGATAGATGGATAGATAGATAGATAATGTTACGATTTTAATAAGCATGAACTGGGAAAGGTTTGATTTTCTCAAAATCGCAACAAACTTTCAAGTTCAAATTTTATTATTTTATGGAACATGTTAATACCCTGCTCTAACTTGTATGACACTATAGAGTTTAAAGGATCCATGAGAACAGAAACAATAAATATAATGCCCCACTGACTATTTACAACTTAAACAATTCTTTCCCCTTGCATATAGCACAAAATTAAGAGAGGAATACACTATATCCAACAATTTTCAAAACAAAATGGAAATGTTCCTGGTATCCGTGCAATATATCACGTAACCATAAATGGCACAGAAACAATATACAAAAGCACTATGCAGCCGACAAAAATCCCAAACCAATCAAAATACCAAGAGCCAAAACACATAACTGACAATAACGAAGAAATAAAATACGATTGAAATGCTTTAACATAGAACAATTAAATGAGTCTTTCACAGAGGTTGCTCTCTTCATTTGGTAAATCAGGCGGCACTTGTTACGCTAACAACTCCAGAAGACACATTTGTTCTCGTTTCACTTGTCTCCGAAGTACTTGCAATTTAGCTCTAGTTCTGTTCTATTATGGGATAAAAATGCAATTGATATTGCAAAAATGTGTGATGAACATGCAAGTAATTTTTCCATGGCATCCTATTAATTTGCTACCAAGTACGTTGTGCCGCCCTGCCATTTCTTGTTTAGGATTTTCTTATAGTTAAACAAGGAATATATTTCCTGTAGACTGTCTGGATAAACACATTATTTTGGATAATAGTGAAATAAATATACAGGGGGCAAAAATGTTTGAGAAACATTAAAGATGCAGACACTCCTGAACATAGGTAAATAATATCAGAACTTTCCTGGAGGATTTACAGAAATCATAAGGCGGTGGGGGGGGGGGTACTCTCTGCTTTAAATAATTATTCCTCACTTCCAGAAATTCCGAGGAAGATCGTTCTTTAGAATTATGAGTACAAAAACTTGCTTTTCTGATTAAGGAAGTTTGTAACTCGGTGATTAAGAGCTTCCGTGACCGAATTTCCTGCCTTGCGGAAGGTTTGCGACATTATTCCCAAATTCAACTGTCTTTGCGGTAAGAATATGCATGAAATTAGGAAAATCGAGCTTGTAAACAAGCATATAAAACAAACGCATTGTTAGCTACGAGGACTTTTACCATAAATTTGTTGCAAGGCAACGTTGTCGCAAACAAAAAAATTCATTTAGTAGTTAATTATCTAATAACACAGTTTGTTATAGGAAACATTAGATTTTAGTGATTATATAAAGAAACCCTCAATTAATATTATTTTCAAACAAACTGTGCAGACCCGGCATCTAAATATTCACCGAACGTGGAAATCTATTAGGACTTCAAAAAGCCTCGTGTTTATTAACTCAAAATTCGTCCTTGTGAGGTTGAAGCACGGAAAGCACCACAGTTCCGAAGGTGGAAAGCAGGTCTTCATCCCACAAAAAATAGGCCTTAAACTTCTTAACATCTTGCTGGTAAATTAACATTCATTTTGATATTTTCGGGATATATTACCCCCCTCTCTCTCTCTCTCTCTCTCTCTCTCTCTCTCTCTCTCTCTCTCTCTCTCTCTCTCTCTCTTGAAAAAAAAGGACGTGACTATGACACTTTTCCTTTATACCTTCGGTGGAATACCTCCCGAATTCAATACTATTCCATGCTGTTTGGCTCCTGTATTTTTACGGCGTCCTCTTCCGAATTTCCCCATAACGGTTGCTTGTTCTCTTCCAGCAAACGGTGTGGAAACACTTGACAGATAAGGAATGACTGAATAAGGACTTTCTGAAAGTCGCTGTTGACCTTGCATGTTAACTTTCAACTCATTATTAATGTCAACGTTCATCCTAACAACTAACCAATACACAATGAATGTTCGGAAAATTTCTCTGATTCACCAAGTCTCTCCTCAGTGGCATTTGTCACGAAGGCAAGTGAACACTGTATTTGTATACGATTTTGCAAACACAAAATATCAATAATAAGAAATGAGCTATTACACTTGGGAAATATGACGTTAAGATCTACATGAATATATCGATGGGCTTCATTTATTCTTATACGATAGAGACGTTAAGATCTACATGAATTTATCAATGGGCTTCACTTATTCTAATACGATAGAGCAACTTTGGTTCTCCACATAAATAATAAATATTGAAGTAAAATAAAAAGAGAGCGGTACACAGTGAAAAAATAAATAAAAACAGAACAAAGTGCACAAACACGGAAGCAACAGTTCTTGAAATGAAAATCCTGCTTTGACGTATAGTGTGCGAATCCTCTACCTGCAATACAACACAGACAATTTAAATATTGTTGCTTCCAAAGCCAGAATCCTCAAACCGCTCTTCGTACGTAGATCGAACTGAGGTCTTAAAAATACATATAGATCAAGTCAGGCAGAGTTTTGGCCTTTTTCCGGTTGTTCATCTTTCAACCCAAAGCGGATTCTCGTAAACAACGTTGGCGAGTTTTGGGACGCAAATAGATATAGAATGTTGATGTTGCAAGGTCCATGTTAGCTCACTTTATTTTTGTGTCTCAAGGGGAATATGTGAAATTAACTCATGCCGTTAGGTACATATGTATTATGCATGCAGAAACACAAAACACACGCACGCCCACACACACACACACACACACACACACACACATATATATATATATATATATATATATATATATATATATATATATATATATATATATATATGTGTGTGTGTGTGTGTGTAATGTGTAATGAGTGTGTATACTATATATATATATATATATATATATATATATATATATATATATATATATATATATACTGTATATATTTCTGACTCACGTCAGGATCAACCCAGGTCTTTCAGGTGGAAGGCAAGGGCACTATCCACTAGGCCATACAAGTCTAAAAAGAAGTTGGAACCTGAGAGCAACTGCACCCAGGAAATTACCTGGGCAAGCTTCAGCGAGTTTTCCCCAACTTCCCGACTCAGCAATGACCCAATAGACAGCATTTCATTCGAATTATCCTTCTGAGTGAATAAGATAGAAACAATCAACACACAATCACGTGTGGAACAGAAATAAATTTCTGACTCACGTCAGGATCGAACCCAGGTCTTTCAGGTGGAAGGCAAGGGCGCTATTTCTGTTCCACACGTGATTGTGTGTTGATTGTTTCTATCTTATTCACTCAGAAGGGATAATTCGAATGAAATGCTGTCTATTGGTCATTGCTGAGTCGGGAAGTTGGGGAAACTCGCTGGTATGCAGCTGGTGCTTGCCCAGGTAATTCCTTGGTGCAGTTGCCTCAGGTTCCAACTTCTTTAGACTTGTGTGGCCTAGTGGATAGCGCCTTGCCTTCCACCTGAAAGACCTGGGTTGATCCCGATGAGTCAGAAATTTATTTCTGTTCCACACGTGATTGTGTGTTGATTGTTTTTATACTGTATATATATATATATATATATATATATATATATATATATATATATATATATATATATATAAAATTCGTCTCTCTGTCCGTCAGCTATTGAGTAGAATTAGTGGCGCGGCTGGAAGAGACGCCAGGAAGGGAAGTGAACTTAGGTAGTCCTATCCCCCCAGGTCACCTGATTTTGGGGGAAAACAATACCACTCCTTAGCCCCACCATCGGATGTTTTCGGGGGGGGGGGGAGGCGGTTGGAAGGGAAGTGAACTTAGGTAGGCCTATCCCCCCAGATCACCTGATTGTGGGGGAAAACAATACCACTCCTTAGACCCACCATCGAATGTTTTCTGAGGGGGCGGGTGTTAGATAGCCGTTAGGTACAAAGGGCGAATTAGTGATGTAAGTGGGCTGCTCTCCTTACCTTTAAGATGTCTTAGCCATAAGATCTATTTCTCTTCGAACTTCGTACTGGTGGAAATTGCATTTCAGGTCGACCGATGTCTTGTGCTCAATGCCGCAAACAGAAACACGAGACGCTTCGCACCCACACAGACCTCAGAGCACTGCACTTCACACCACCAAGGGGGCCAGACACACATCATTCGTGCGGTCCCATTTCCTTTGTACACTGGCATGGGAAAAACAGGTGCTATCAGGTACGATAAGAAGCGCAACGACGTCAGGTTCTGCGTTTCTTCTCGTGAATTTCTCTCCATTTTCCGAATTTCCAACTTTTAATTCTCCTAACAAAGGCCCCCTTCATCCAAACCAAACTAACAGCCCCTTCCCCTCATGACTAGCAAACAAATTAAATTAATTCAGTGATCAGAATTAGATTCCTCCCTCCATAGTGTTACCACGAGTTTCCATCACGCATAATTAAGGGAGAGAAACTCATTCGGTTTTGAATGGGAATTCTCCTCCAGAACCTGTTATCCAGGTGACGGTCTGTCTCCTGCCCAGAACAAAACCCCTAGCATAGACGTCTAACTGCCATCCTGCCAAGTGCAAGAATCTTCTGATTAGTAGCCCGGGACACTGGACAGTTCCCCCCCCCCACTTGATACCCAAGTTGCGTTATCTACAAAATCATTCAGCCAGTAGCAACCTTCCCGGTCAATTACATGTTAACACGTTGACTGCGATTGGCAATGCTGTGAAACGGCCCAATGGGCGTTCTCTTTAAACCCTCATAAAATCAGTTATAGCTAGCTATTGAGGTACAATGGTGGGCGAAGTGCTCAGCCAGTGTAAAATGTGACTTTATGTGGTACACTTCGCCTGACATAACAAAAGTCTTAATTACAGGCGTTGTGTACCTAATATGGCCATAATAGAGATCTATATGGCTTGTCGCCCAAAACTATTAGAGACAGTTCTGTTGGCGTACTGTCACACTGTGGATGTTCAGTTATGGTGCATATCGCTCAGAGGTCTAGGGACTGTATGCAACGTGTACCTTGTGGCTCAAGTGTGACTCTAAAGGCAACATCGCCTGAATGATTGCACACGTTACTATAAGCAATATGTACAACATGTGGTCAACTGAAAAAATGTGTAGAATTTCAATATATTGTTATTTTATAACAGATTTATTAGTCATTTGGTGTTTTGCAGACACACATGCACACACACACACATGTATGGGGGCCACACACACACATCATTGTGCGGTATATATATAACCTTTGTATGTTTTCATGTGTACATGAAATTTGTAGTACACACATGTGCATAGGAATATATATAAACATACAGATGAATATAATACATATAAGATGCATACATGTTACAGACAGACACACATTAGGAAACATATATACAGGCTTTATTTTTGGTAATATAAATTTGTATTTTGCATAAATAAAAGTATTTATAACAAGTAAATTACGTCTTCTGCAGTTCTTATTCATATACTGTATTTCATCTGTATACAGAGCCCATTTTTCTTCGTGTCTATCCATTATATATATATATATATATATATATATATATATATATATATATATACAACATACATACATACATACATACCCCATTCATACACACATACATATATAGACTGATATACAAATTACCCATTGTCCCAATATGATGAAAAGTTAATTTGTTTTTCAAACAAAATAGAAAGAATATTAATTTTATACTTGTACTCTAAATACTAGATTTCCTTCATCATGTACAAAATATAAATGGATATTTTTCACCAAGAAAAGGAGCTATTATATTTTACTTTAACATTAATTGATCATAAAATATAGGTTTTCCATCACGCATAATGATTTGTTGAATGATTTTTGAGGAGCAAAGAAACTTATCTTCCCGGCAATGGTTTTGAATGCTAACGACTTGTCAGAAATTGCCCTCCTCCACGGCAAAACTGTTAATCAGTAAACACCCCTTGACGGTCTCGTAATTTTCTCCCTATATCATTTGCCGGGGAAGGATAAGATTCACAAATAAACCTCAAAATCATGCAAATCACATCATACAACGGAAAACTATGTTTTATGTTGAAACAATTAATGTCCATCCACTATTAATTTTTTCAGAAGTAAAATGTTTGCAAACTGATTTATTTTTCTACTGAATTTATATAAATATAATCTAGGTTAGGATAGCATTTTTGTTGATCTAATGATAATGTTTTCTATTTTTTTACTGAAAGAAAGAAAGAATTAAAAAAATCCCCTTTTGCCCATATGATTATTTTCAGTAATAAATAAAGTGTTTAGTTATGTTCTAGTTTAATTTAATTAATTTCCAAAATTACAATAATATTTTGGTATAAAAAAGCCTATTTTGATAAAATTTTGGATACTTCCCGGTCAATTACAGAACCATATATGGAGCACATAGCAGTCAACGTGTTAAACTATTTCAGGCCGTACCCTTTTTATATTCAGTAATCTGCTACGCATTGTCTAATTTTATTGCACATTGTATATGCTTGCTTGCTGCTCAGTCAGCCCTTTCATACTAATTTCCTGATTTCTTCATTGTAAATAAACTCAGTTGAAAGTAAATAACTGGTTAATTCCCCTCCCCCCCTAACCATGGCGACCTCCAATTCTCTGTGTACTTAGATGTGATATCAAGGTAAGTCAGTTTATCCATTCCATTTATCGCTTACATTCTGGGTGCTTTGTGTTGGCTTTCAAGGCAGTTAATTAAAATAAACCAATCCCATTCTTCCAGCCGGCCCCAGAATGTATATATGTATATATATATATATATATATATATATATATATATATATATATATATATATATATATATATATATATATATATAAATCTTAATAAAAGTTGAAAAGTGAGGCTGGAGCTACTTAAAAACCAACACTTAAGACGAGCGTATTTCACCCATCTTTGCCATTCGATTTTCACTAAAAGGATTTTCCCGTGAGTTACATATAAGATCTACTGTTCACATATTGAGGGATGTTGGATACGCATTTTTTTTAAACATTAGTTCAATTTCCCTTGAGTTTTATGTCGCCATCTATGTATCGGATTGTGGTGTTATTATTACTTCCTTTTTTGGTGTCTCATTGGCTTTATAAACTTCCTTTTCAAGGACGCAGTCTAAGTATTCAAGGGAAGAGAGAAGCTCACGAAATATTTTGAAGTTGGTCCCATTACACTCTGGGGAACAAATCCGTAGGTCATGTCAAATGAGCTGCTTGCTGTTGCAGCTTTGACTGAAATATCTGAACTGTGAGTGTATAATATTTGATATCCCTGGTTATCAGTAGATCCATGAAGATAATTCTGTTACCGTTGCTCAGTCTTTTTTAAATGTGATACTTATTTCAGGTTTATTCAGTCTGGTAAAGCGCACATTCAAATCTCTCTAGATTATTATGGTTTCTGAGGTTTCCATATACACATTTGCTATAAAAGGACTGGGTGAACTATCCTTACTAAAATCTGATTTTCATTTCATAAGAGAAAACGTAAATTTAAAACACATACTTCCGCTATAATTAGGGTGTCTTCTGTAGATCTTTAGGCCAAAGTGAGTTAAGTCGATAGTGTGCTTAGTGGGACGCCTTAATAAATCTTTAGTTCCCTTTTTTCTGTCACTAACTTTGGAATTAGAAAAAGAAAATAATTTTCACGTCAAAGGAATACAAACATAAAATAATTGTAATGCTGTGGTTAATAACAATCTCTATGTTAAACAAGATGTCTTGTTAAAAGAATTTTTTTGATAATACCCAAGACGTAGACGCAAGTTTATGGCCATATGGTCCTTCAGTTCGGACTATTTTTTCTTGTCAGTAATAAAATCTGGAAAGCATTCAATAAATTTGTAAAAATTCCAGTGCTGTTGATGTTGCATAAACAAATAACAATGTATCTCGTACCACTGGAGAGAAGCAAAGATGTAGAAATCCATTTATCACCAGCGTCGTATTCCATCTTTTATTGTTGATTCTCAATCTGGTCGGTCTGCGTTTTATTCCCAGAGATTGATCCATTTGGAAGATAACGAAGGATGAAATTGGATTCATTCAACGCTGGATGTGATGAAGGAAACTTCACGAGAAAAACTAAAATTGAACTCTTCTGTTTTCATTGATTTTTAAGTTTGCATTATCTTTTTGTGTGATCCTTAACATTTTAATTTAAGGAGCAAAATACTATAAAGGCAATAGTATTTTTATTTTCTGTGCTTCTATGTAATGGAGCTGTATAAACGAAATACTACACTATAATATAGTTCGTTTATTTCAATTCATGAAACTAAAAAGAAACATATTCAGTTTCACGAAATAACAACTCTTCCCTACTTATAAATAAGCGTTATTATTGATTTACTCCTTACGTTTATTCAGTTACGTTTTAATAATAAACTAAGGCACTCATTTAGGATTCAAACCGTTGCATGGTTCAGAGACAACGATAGACAGTGACAGTTTATGCAATGAGCAGAAACCTTCAGGGGAATATTGGCAATTTCAACATGCATTTACAGGGGAACAAAGCGATGCAGCTTGTCCAAAAATATTTGTATTCATATTTCAAGCCAGTTCCATATAGTAACATAAAACAACTGAGGGAAATCCTTCAGTATCCATAAGATACATATATATATATATATATATATATATATATATATATATATATATATATATATATATATATATATATATATATATATATATATATATATATATATATATATATATATATATATATATATATATAGGAATTAATATTCTGGTGTAATTAAAAATATTTGATTACCAGTGTCAAATTATCTTGTACAGTTGTTGGCAAGAGTGGTAACCCAGCGAATTAGGACTGAACATGCAACGTCAATGAATAACCAGCCTTCACCCTCCTTGATTTATAAAGCTCTTATTATTCACTGTATTTGCATAATTACTTAATTTTGGGTAGTTTCCTGTCTTAGTTGGACGTCGTGTGATCAATGGTCATGTTATAACAACGGTTTCTCCACCTGCTACATCTATTCTGTTATGTAGTCTTTATGCTTTTGCCTCATATTTTCGGCAAACTCTTCTGAATCATTTAGGAAACTCCGTTTGTGGTATCATGACTGGACTTCTTGGAACTCAGTAATTAATGATAATTAAATAAATGCCTTTACAGCCTGACTATGACCTACTCACCTGATAATGGGAAGGTATGGGTTTTTTCGCTTAATAATGATTATATTTGTTATCAGTAGGATTTAAGGTCTAATAATTGTCAATTTAGTTTTTTTTTTTTCTTTGAGAAATTTGTGTCAGAGTGCATTTCTGGGATACTCAAGTTTGTATGCAAAGGGTGCCAGAAATCATGATTATAAAGACTTAAAAAAATACTGAGCACCTGTTTATTAACACTAAGATATTTCTAGTATAGAAAAGCTATAAAACTATAAACGCTTATATCTCATAATTACGAATACGCAGATAATTTAAGAACACTCAGAACACGAATTTTTCTGTACACAGGGAAAATTCGGCTTATATGAAGAGAGTTTTATAACAGTAAATCTCATGATGAGACTATAAATGCAGTGAATAGGGCAATTTCAAGTATGATAGCTACATGCATCCACATGGGATCTGAAATGCTAGCACTTATATTAAGTATGCAAACCCTGTAATTAAAATGCATTTTATGATTCGATTAACTATCCATTTTTTATGCTCTAAGATAAAAGCATTTATAAATTTTAATGTAACTCCTAAAATATAACGGATTAAAAGAGACATGAGAAGTAGCAGGCTTAACCTTTTCAACAGGGATGAGGCCATCTTCGTATTAATGGAATAAGTGAGCTTATCTGCTGTTAAACTATTTATCAACGATAAATATTTCAACGATAAATATTTAAACCTTTAAAAAAGTTACTGCTATGAAATGAGTTTTAACACTACCTCACAGAGGTAGTAGCTAAAGGTATGCACAACTTCAGACGGGAATTTCCAAGAACTGCAAATACCCTCTTTTAACAGTTAGAGGAAAGCTGATCATTTTAACTTTTTCGGCACTGAGTCATATGTAACTAATAAAAATAAATATCATAGAGATAAATTTCCTGTAATTAGATTAACCGACGTTCTGGTAGATACGGGTACATTGCGAAAGAAAGAAATTTAGTTGGTCTAAGTTGCAAGCCGAGTCATTGTGGTGTACATATTGCAGTCTGCAATCGAAGAAAGGTATTTTAATTACTAAGCCAAACAACGGCTAAGTTGCGAAAGCAATTCCTTACCACCACTTCCCTGACCCCCCGACTAAGGTTAAGTCCTTTATTTCGTATTATAAACGCATTAAAGAAGAAATAGTTTGGTCAGTTGTGTGAAGTGGAAAACTACTACCAAAATAGCTTTTCTTCGTTCCTTGTGAAGATTATGAACAATTGCTACAAAGAGCATTCACAGAAATCCACCTCCTGTGTTTCCTTCCCCCAGATTTCTCTCTCTCTCTCTCTCTCTCTCTCTCTCTCTCTCTCTCTCTCTCTCTCTCTCTCTCTCTCTCTCTCTCTGTGTGTGTGTGTGTGTGTATGTGTGTGTGGGTGTGCTTTTCTAATGCTCTAAAGTTTTAATACCTCATTCTCACTTATCATTTTTCCAGGCCTAATGGAGCAATTTCCTTTTGCCGGGACGTCCCCATCCTAAGTGATCTTGAATCACTCCCTCTCTCCTTCTCCGAGCGTCAGGAGGAAAACCTGCATTCTTTTTATTTTTACACTAATGTTCTGCACCACATGCAATCAGAATTGCTCAAATAACAAATTTCAGATGATGAAACAAAGCTTCTATAGGTAGGGAAGGAGGATACCAAAGAGAATATCCTAATATCCTAAAATACAACTAAACTTACTTTTCTCATATTCAGCATTTTCCTTTAGCTAGTAACTTTTCGATATAGCGTACTGGTATGTGTACCAGACGATATAGCAGCAGGTATTAAGAACATTTAGTTTATTTCTTATATATGAGGATAATTATTTCTTGTCATAATAATATTAATAATAATAATAATAATAATAATTATTATTATTATTATTATTATTATTATTATTTATCCTATTATTATTATTATTATTATTATTATTATTATTATTATTATTATTTATTATTATTATTAAGAGATTATAGTACTAATCCTTAGTCAATTATCCCGTATTTTCAGGAATGAAGCTTTTTAGGATTTCCCATATTGGTCATGTAATGAAGGTCCTCAATGGCATCATAATTATGGGTATAATTATGCTGAAATGGTGCTGACGAGATTAATTTTTCAACAGATAATCGACAAAAACGCTTCACGCGCATATGGGGAGAGATCAAAGACCAATTCACATAGATTTATTTGTTCAACAAATAAACTTTATTGCGTGAGGATAAAATATCAATTTATACGAACTAATTTTATTTTGTAATTATCAGCTCTTTCAAAAGTCGGGTTATCTGATAACTAATGTATTAATCAGCCATGTATGATATTTTTTATGGCAGTTTTCAGCGTTAACTGTGTCATTATAACGCACTCATTACAATATTTATTTGGAGAGAACGAAATAATAAAATAATAAGAATTGTAAAAAAAAAAAAACGTGGATGATTACAGATCTGTCGCTTACCCTTAAATCATTTATGAAATTAATTAAAAAGATTAAAGATATAAAACGTGGATTTTTCTTTCGATTTTGCGATTTTATAGATTAAGAAATAAATTCATGAAAACGGTTTGTTTATTTTGTTAAAACGAAACATTTTCATAAATTTGCAAAATTAAAAGAAAATCATCTGTGTTCATTATCGTATTATGCAGCTGATAATATACGCATTTAAAACTGAATCTTCGCAATATCCCTCGCAGAATATCACATTTCCTAGTGTAATGATCAAGTATTCAAAATTATATATATCGCCAGATATGAAAACCCACTTAATTGAATTCATTCTGTATGCTGAAAAAATACACAAGATGAAATTTAAACTAGGAATAGTTATCTATAATGACAAGCAAAGGATTCCTAAACAAATTAGTGTGTACATTATATTTCAGACAAACAAATAAAGTCTAGAAAAAAAATCTATTCAGCAATGATATAAAAAAATATAATAGAGAGCCACACCGCCCTAATATTTCGTTTCGCAGTAATTTTGCAATTCTGTTTTAAAATGAATCCTTTGCAGTGCTGTTTTAGAAATGAATCCTTAGGAATGCTGCAACACAGCAATCTGGCTATCCCCGATGGCATTTCATTGGCACCGCACAACAATTAAACGAGACTCAAGAAAAATAAAGGGAGCAGTTAATTGCTATCTTTTGAGCTGTTTTATTTTGTCTCTAATTGAAACGTCTTGCATCCACAAAGGCAAAGGAAAGTTGACAAATGATAAGTCATGGCTAAAAGAAAATTGAGCAAAGCGAGGGAAACAAAAATATTATTTGAAATATATACATGCAAAGACACAGGTGTATACAGGTGTGAGAGTCTGTGTAACTATTTAACTACGTGTTGCTTTCTTTTATCAGTATTTTCCCTCTCTCGCTATTTCAATTATCTCCAGTCACATATTATTTTACAATTTCCACTCACGTTTTCAGATGCCAACAAATATCAACGACAAAATAAGACTTTCAGAAACAAACTATGAACAACTTTATTTATGCATATACATATTATATATATATATATATATATATATATATATATATATATATATATATATATATATATATATGTATATGTGTGTGTGTGTGTGTGTGTGTATGTATGTATAAACTTTATCACTTCACAATTGTTCTGTGTATTAATACAATTACCAACAGGACCTCATAAAACTGGACGGTATCTAGCGGAGATATTTATTCAGGAAAAGTTACAAGCTTTCTAGGACTAACTGTCCTCATTGTCAAGTATCCGTAGCATTCTACGGATACCTGGCAATGAGGACTGTTAGTCCTAGGAAGCTTGTAACTTTTCCTGAATAAATATCTCCGCTAAATACCATCCAGTTTTTATGAGGTCCTATTATTTATTTATATATATATATATATATATATATATATATATATATATATATATATATATATATATATATATATATATATGTATGCATGCATGTATATATATATATATATATATATATATATATATATATATATATATATATATATATAAAAAGAGAGAGAGAGAGACAATGACAGTTTTTAAGTCAGTTTTGAAAGTCATTAAGTCGATTAACAGTAGATGTTTAAGCTTTGTCTAACTTTTACTGATCTGTGAAACTGGTCATGATATTTATAAGAGATACGCGTAAATTTGTTTGATTTCTGTTGCATAAAAGGCAAAAGAAACTAGGATTATTAACCGCCTGAAAATAGGAGAGAATCAAATCTATGAATTCCAAGTAAGAAATCATTATTTACTACTTGAAAGAAGTACCGTAAAAATGAATAAGTAACCAAGCATGCATACAAAAAAACCTTACATAAATTCGCATTTTTCTTTAATGCAAGAAGAGGAAAGCATTGATATTCCAAAAGGTAACTGGATTTCAGTTGAAAAAATTCTCGAATGACCGGCATTTTAATTTAACGAGGTGTCATTTCGTTTTCAACTAAAATAATCTCTGCAGTGATTCCATCATCGTCCGGTGTATTTTATCTCTTAGGTGGGATTATTTCTGGCTCCCCATCAGTGTTTGTGCGTGCGTGTGTGGTTGTATGAGCGTGTGTATGTGCGTGCACATACAAGTCTAATACGCACATACAAGTCCATTAGTATTAACCACAACATTAATAAACAATGATAATGCTGGTAATAAGAATTTTGTCCTTTTCAAGAAAATTTATTTAAACTCCTTTTCACTTGCATAAATATTATTATTATTATTATTATTATTATTATTATTATTATTATTATTATTATTATTACCTATGATGAACCTGCTGTTGTGAAACAAGCAAAAAGCGAATGAGCTTAAGCTCGCATGTTTTCGAGATTATAACTATGTTCAAACAAAAAGAGCGACAAACGATAAAAACATCGTATTATACATACATATATACATATATATATATATATATATATATATATATATATATATATATATATATATATATATATATATATATATATATATATATGTATATATATATATATATATATATATATATATATATATATATATATATATATATATATATATATATATATATATATATACTGTTTATTCAAGTGATTATTTCTCGTAAACTTGGATTTTGACATTCACGATAGAACATCTTGCGAGAAAATGTTATATTTGTTTGTTATAGGTGGTAATTATTTCCCTTTTATTCTCATATATTTATAATAGCGTGACTGGTGCTTATTGTGAAATTAACAGTTTGAGGAAGTATTGCAATATGAAGGTTGATTCTTTTCTTTTTACTGATCATTCCTTGAGCGTTTTTTGAGCACCCTCCGAAAGCTTTGGAAATAGAAGACTTGTTACTCTACTACTTGTGGAAATATGACAAAAAAATAATCGTCCCCATCTTGCTTGATGTTATGGTTAAACAATCTAACATTATTATTATTATTATTATTATTATTATTATTATTATTATTATTATTATTATTATTATTATTATTATTATTATTATTGCCAATAGATTCACAATTTCGTGAAAAACAATCCGAGTAATAAAAATCCACAATTATATAGTAAATATATTACTGTGTAAAATGAACCAAAGACTTTCGAACACTTGAACGGTGTTCCTCATCAGTGTTAACGTTAAAAAAAAACGTTAACACTGATGAGGAACATTGTTCAGGTTTTCGAAGTCTTTGGTTCATTTTACATAGTAATATATTTACTATATAATTGTGATTTTTATTATTATTATTATTATTATTATTATTATTATTATCTTTCCTTATTTCTTCGTACAATTAATCGTCCCTGACAAAAAAAATCTTTTCTTACTGCTGAGTAATCTCCCATCAAGATGAGTTCTAGTCATTTATATTTCCCTTCATCATGCGGACTACTCTACGATTCTTAGCCGAGGGAAACCCATGATATTGCCTCCGGCAAAATACTCGTATCATTGCAGGTGATCACAACGGAATGCGGAATAAACACTCGTAAAATCCAACTGCAGATATTACAGTAGACCACCGACGACCTATTTGCCTAGGTATTTATTCCCCTGCGGAAGACCACATTTTCCTCCGAGATCTCGTGCTGGTGGCCTTTTTTCTCGCTCCTTAACTATTCTCTCGCGTACATAAACGCTGGCATTATACCGGGACGAGTCCCATTCAGAACATGAAAGCTGCTATTCTAAGCTGCTGGTAAGGCAGTGCGACATCCTCAAAGGAGGTCGTTTTGTTCTTGCCATCATAGAAAGAATGCCGGAAGTCGTATCTTATTTATTAATGCTTCAGTATTTTATCTGAGATGTCTGTAACGTAATTTTTAGGTTTACTTTACTGGGAATGTATTAGTATTTTTTTTTTATTTAAATGAAATCTGTAGTTAATCTTATATTCAAGTTCTCAGTACTATAGTAGTTGGCGTATACACATTAGTAGTATGCAAAAGATTCTCTAGACTTGAAACTTAAAGAGTCCTTCGAAATCTCCGTATCAGTATTCCGAGAAAATATGTAGCTATGCGTATCTGTAAGTTGTTATTTATTTTTAACATCTTCAAAACAGATTTTGTGATTCGATTGCTCAAGGAATGGCACTGAAATGCTAATTCTGGGGCATCAACATTTAACTTATCTCACTGGTAACAAACAGAATTACTGGACACTCAGAGGCCCATATGATTTTGCAGACTTTCCATTCGTTCCACAACTCGATAATGAGTTATGGAATCTTTTTTTTCTAATTTTAATATTAGATTTTATCCTAAATTACTGGCCATTGTTCAAATCGACTTCAATAAGATTAAGAATACTTACACAACATTTTCGATTCTGTATGAAATAGTAGAGGGTCTTGTGTCTGCTGTATAGTAACCCCATTAAACCTGTAAAGCTAATTTAAATTATCAGTAAAGGAATTCCATGCAAACTTAATCTGGATGAAATTACAAACCCATTCCAGCTTCAATTCCAGGTATAGATATGGACATTTGCTGGCATTGAAAATATTTCATTTCGGTTATTAACATTAATAGTTAACTTTCGTTAATTTTATATGCTTTTATTAGGTAACGATATCATTCAAATGTATAACCATTTGCTTAAATTAACATCTGGGAATTCTTGTATAAAACATATCGAAAGAGCTGATGCATATTCCAGTCCATAATCCAGCGCCAACTCCGGAGATTTGTTCGTGATTGCTCTTTCCTTCACATAACAGCGAGAAACGTTCCTCCGTCCTGTAATCTGAGGATTTTCTGGTCTAGAAACAACCCAATTAGGAGTAAAACAAGGAAATGGCATCATTTTTATTTCGGGGAAAGGGCAGATGGTCAGTTTCTTCTGCAGAATATTGAATTTTAGAGAAAAATCTGGCTGACCGGTTTTCGTTTCTTTTCTACATTAACGTTATCAAATTTTCATTCAATCCATTGAAAATGGGGAATATTTGTTTGACTAAAGACAAAAGTTTAATATTTTCATATATCGTACAAAGTATGCAAGGAATTTCATAAAGACTCAAAATGTAAAAAGCTGAAGAAATGCGTAATATCCTAATGTCCTACCACAGGGAAAGAGATCTAATGTCCAGCCGTCATAGTATCTATTCTATGACAATTTTCAGGTAACACAGTGAACGTCTTAGCAAAGATTGACTTGAGAATAAAGCGATCCGGCACATTAATAGCAAAACTGACAAAGATATATGGAAATCTCTGTAATCGTTTGTGACAGACAAGTTTATGAGACTAAGAATTTATGAGCGAATGTTCCCCGTAGGGGGGTAATGCTGTCAGTGCACCTCACGTGGTGCACTATAGGTATTACTTAAGGGTCTTTGCAGCGTCCCTTCGGCCCCTAGCTGCAACCTCTCTCATTTCTTTTACTGTACCTCCGCTCATATTCTTTTTCATTCATCTGACTTTCCACCCTCTCTAAAAATTGTTTCCTAGTGAGGTTTTCCTCTTGCTACACCTTTAAAACCTTCTGATTATCAATTTCCCTTTCAGTGCTGAATGACACTATAGGTCCCACCACTTGGTCTTTGGCCTAAATTCTATATTCTTTCTATGAATGAATGTTGTATATCCTCTTGCGATACGCGTCAAGTTTAAGCTAGCGTTGTAAAGTCCCTGATCTGATCACGAATACTGAATTAATAAAAGGAAAGAATAATGCAGGAATTTAATAATAATTATCACAGACAGTAGTAAGCTACTTGCAAGAGGGGACAGGTGGAGTACCTAAGCATGCATGAGTTTTCAGGAAATAGGAAGCACCCAAAGATTTTGGCGAGTATATGATAACTTCTGAAAGATGGGATAAATCTTCAATGGGAGTCACTGTAAAGTCTATCACAGATAAAAATCGAACACTGACGGTCGGTAACATATATATAGACACATATTATATGTATATAATATATATATATATATATATATATATATATATATATATATATATATATATATATATATATATATATATATATAATTCTGGCATCAAAACCTTTCAACACCAAATCACGGTCAATTCAAGGTTTTGATGCAGAATTATATATATATATATATATATATATATATATATATATATATATATATATATATATATATATATATATATATATATATATATATATATATATATATCCGTGTGCGTGTGTGTGAAAAATAATTTCACAATGAAGATCCATGAACTTCCATACGATCTCTTCACTACAACGATCCAGGAATCCACTTAATGAACACCTCTTCATCACCTATTTCTCCTACCTGAGCCAACATATTGACTCATTGGCGAAAGGTTTTGCAACTCATGCAGAGGAGCGCTGACTATTAAGTGTAATCGCTCGGAAATGCTTGTGAAAGGAACACTCTTTTTTTTTTTCGGGGGATGGTGATAAGTTCTCCATAAACGGATGAGTTCAAAATTATCATGTGTCTTTGCCTGTAAAACACTTACAAGTTATTAATATATACATAGTCCTGGCTGTCTGAGGCTTCCTGCTTTCTTCATTTCCACTAAATTATTAGTTAGTTTTTACAACATTTAATCTCTTAAACACAACTGTAACCCTTCCAAATTAAGTATTACGTTAAACCTAAATAAAATGAAGAACTAAATAAAACTTAATAATAAGTAACAGTAGGGAATAACTGCTACAGTATGAATAGTGGAAAACATGTTAATTAGTTTAAAACAAATGCTGTACGTTGCATCAAAATTTCATAATCAATCAATATCCTTTTTTTTTAACATTGCCACGTCATATAAATTTACCAGATTCCAAGTTTCTTTCATCAATATCTATTGTATTTTGACCACAGAGACATTGCTATGACTTCAGTTTAACCAGCCACGAGAGAACCAAGAACATAAATCTTGGCTGTTGATCCTCACGTTCACGACTCAGTTTGTTCAGAGAATCTTAAGGACCAAGAAAATGGAGAAGGCTTGATTTGGTGATCAGTTAATTATCTTACCAGACTGTCACGAATTAGTTATAAGTTGTGCATGTGTACTTAACAAAAGCAAACTAATTTTTGAGAGGAAAAAAATGTCTGGTCTACTATTCAGTCTGGGGACATTTTCCATATCATTTCATTTAAGTGTTAGCAAACTATAAAAGCATTTTTGATGAAAAAGACGCTAAGTTTTATGTCCTAATAAGCACTGTTTATAACTTTCTAGCAAACAATGAATTTTGATACTCCAGTGCACAGAGGAACATTGTTTACGGCCTTTGTAGACGTTCATCATCCCCTTTTTGTCAGTTAAGGCTTCACAATTAAAAGGAGCACCTGAGTCATTATGTGCGGCAGTTGACGATATAAGCTTCTAGGTTCTTGGGATTAAGCCTTATTGCCTGAAATTACACGCATCTTTTTTGTCAATGTTAATTAATCATATGTCATTTAGCTTTTACAGCTTTCATATACTCTTCATTATTATAATTTTTTCACGAACTTCATCTAGTAGGAGACCGATAGATCACGTTCTCCTATTTACTAATTCAATAAGAATATTCTACTATTATCATTAATGCAGATTTAAATATGTAATAAAACATTATATATATATATATATATATATATATATATATATATATATATATATATATATATATATATATTTCATAAAGGTATATAATATAACATTAAGAATATCTGTTGTATAGAGGTATTAATTATCATTAGAATTTAAAAAACCTTAATGAAACAGGATTTCACTATTTATTGCAATGCTGTTACTAATCTACCATAGTTACTCGTAACTACAATTTATGTTAAGGTTTCAAAGGTCAGACCAACTTCCACGGCCAAATGAGTAAATATACAAGTAAGTGACCTCCTAATTACCAAATTAATAAGGTGTCAGCGTAATCAGCAGAGATTTCGTGAGTGATAATTTCACATCAGAAAGTGTAAATTTCATTAGCGATATGACGTAATCATCAAGTTGAAACTATGATTCTGTGGAAAATAAATAACAGGGTCATATTACACTTGCTGATCCAGTATAAAGGAACACGAGATTCTGGACTTTATCGTGCTAGATACTAGTGACAGGATTCGAGGACTGGCAGTCTAAAAATAAAATTAAGGGAAATTGCTTTCTTTGTTGTAAATTAATTGGTTTATGGAAGCTGTTTTCTTGAACGAAAGTCAGGTGAGCCAATGAAATTTGCTAGCAGATTTAACATCAATTAGTGCTTTAAGAAACTGTGTATATATAACCTAGAACAAAACCTTCCACATTTACTCACTCTACAAGGTGGGAGAAGTTAAACAAAAAATTATGTTTAAAGGCCCGGCGTTTGTAAAGTACATAATGATTTTTCTTGAACTCACACACTCATTTATGTGTGTGTGTGTGTGTGTGAAGTGAACGTATGTATGTTATCATGGCAAAAACTGTAAATGCACATGGAGTTAAGAAGAGTGATGCTTCGACTGTTTTTTCACCAGTGTTTGAGCTATGACCACCGGAAGTACTGTACTCTTCCGTTCTCCATTTTTATCACACACACACATTATGCATACACACACACGCATACACACACACACACACACACACACACATATATATATATATATATATATATATGTATGTGTGCAGGATGCAAATGAAGAACGGAAGAGTACAGTAATTCTGGTAGTCATAACTCAAACATATGAAGAATATAGTAATTGATATATATATATATATATATATATATATATATATATATATATACACACACATATATATATATATATATATATATATATATATATATATATATATATATATATATATATATATATATATATATATATATACATATACATACATACATACATACATACATACATACATACATACACGTGTCTAAAACATTCATCACCATCGTCTTTCACAGATGCTACATTAGACTAAAAGGAATAAAGCAATAAGGATACTTTGTCAAAGAGACAGTTATATATATAGAATGCCATTATGAAAAGGCATGAAGTAAGAGTGAGACACGGTGAAAAGAGTGACTGGGAAAAGAGGAAGAAATAAATTGATAAGTTCTCCATAAACAGATGAGTTCAAAATTATCATGTGTCTTTGCCTGTAAAACACTTACAAGGTTATTAATATTATGAAAATTTTCTCATTATATCTTTATAGACATGAATAGACACTGGTTTTATTTAAAACATGTAAACCCAAATAATGCTTTTGCAAAACTATCCAGTGTCACTATCCCGTAGATAATTACCCAACAGAATCAAGCAAAAGTATTTCTAAATAAAGTATTCGTTAAACTTCCCGCAGGTCAAATCGCGTGTTACCGCAAATACCTTTTCAGCCCATTCGATTTAGTCTTCAGTGAAAAGAAAGAGACCAAAATATTATCGTTCGTGTTAGGACACACGTGGAAAAAAAAGAGTGAAGAAGGGAACATATTGCATGTCGTACTTGATCCAAAAAGTGTGTTTTGTTCGTGTAATGAAATGTCACTCTCCTGATTTCTAATCTCGCTCTTTTGGGCTCGGCGTTCGGATGAAAATAACGGAGGCGTAATGAATGACTCGTGCAAAAACAGGACATGAATATTGAGAGAGAGAGAGAGAGAGAGAGAGAGAGAGAGAGAGAGAGAGAAGCTTTAATATTGAGTGTCGGCATTTCAGGTAACTCACTGGCGCTTGCGTTTGCCAGGTAGTGTGATTTTAATAATATAAAGTAAATTAAATTATATCAAGGAACCCGTCAAATGGAAATTAGCTTAATTAAGTTAAAGAGGGTTAAATTAAGTTCAAGAAACATTTTCCTATCTACTTGTAACTTTCTCAATTTTTACACTTATGAATATAACGCTGGAATGCTGCCTCGTACCATTCAGTGATAACTGGATCCTCCTCATGAAGTGGAATGCGGATGGAAACCCATTCATTGAAAATGGATTGCAAAGCAAAACTCGTTTGCAAGGAATTAAACGCAAAGAAAATTCCTCAGTCAAAAAATGGAATATATTAATTGACTAGTTTCAAAATGTTGAACTAAAAAGGATAACTGTCATAAAGAATAGGTTATTTGTATTAGTATATTACACGAATATATTAAACAATTCACTAACTTTACCCTTATTATCATGAGGTTTTCACAACCTAAGGTTATA